>NC_091371.1:2546564-2621564 GCF_038502225.1 Cherax quadricarinatus | reverse complement strand
ATTTTCTCTTATACGTTTAAAGATATATTTTTTTTCATTAATGTTAATGTAAAAAAAATTAATTTTGCGCCTTATTATAAAAAGACCAATCTATTTTAGCCTAACCCAACTAAATATATTTTATGTACTGCATCCAGAGAGCTTGTAGCAGCGATTCTTCCGGAACATCTTAGGGACAAGATTGGAGTCCAGGACCAAAAATTCATTGACGGAGCAATGATCTGGGATAATCTAACGGGCTCTGGAGCCAGACCTGTTCCCCCAACAACTATAAACAATCGCACTGGGATGGTCCAATAGTGGAAAATATAGCCTTAACAGTGCTTCAGAGTGTGTCAGGGAAGGATAGAGCCCGCCTCCTGGCAGTGAGAGCCCCTCATGCTGGGGACTTTCTGTTGGCTGTTCCCAACTCCAGCCTTGGCACACGCCTCGACTCACAGACCATCCGCATCGGTGTTACCCTTCGACTTGCCGCCCCTATTCTCGCCGAACACAGGTGTATTTGTGGCAGTGAAGCAGCAGACCGATTCGGGTACCATGGCCTTGTGTGCCGTAAATCCGAGGGAAAGATTGCAAGACATGAGGAGGTTAATAACATTATCAAGAGGAGCCTCACAACAGCTGGATGCCCAGCAGTAAGGGAGCCACCCCAACTATGCAGATCTGATGGCAGCCAGAAGCGTCCAGATGGTATCACCCTTCAAGCCTGGACAGATGGGAAGCAGGTGGTGTGGGACTATACATGTGCATCTACCTTGGCTGATACCTATCTCTAATACACCAGGGAGGAAGGAGGGGCAGCTGCCAGCTTCAGGGAGTCCCAAAAGTCTAGAAAATATGGAGAACTTGCCCATCATTATATGTTTGTTCCCATAGGCTCAGAGACCCTTGGCTCATGGGGAAAGAGTGCATCTAAATTCCTTAAGGAGCTGGGAAAAAGACTCATCAGGGTAACTAGGGATCCCAGGGCAGCTAGTTTTCTGTTCCAGCGGCTCAGTGCGGCTGTTCAAAGGGGTAATGCCTGCTTTATTTCGGGAACACGCCCCAGCTCTGAGGAGCTGGATGAGATTTTCACCTTATAATCGGTGATACACACGTAACAACATGTACCTTATATGCCACCTTTATACCAACAATGTATCTCTTAAATCTTCTCTACCGAAAAAGTAGAACTTTCATCATTCACTCCATCACTGTCTTGCCAGAGGCATGACTACACTACAGTTATAAAACTGCAACATTAACACCCCTCCTTCAGAGTGCAGACACTGTACTTCCCATCTCCAGGACTCAAGTCCGGCCTGCCGGTTTCCCTGAATCCCTTCATGTTACTTTGCTCACACTCCAACAGCAGGTCAAGTCCTAAAAACATTTGTCTCCATTTGCTTTTATCCAACACGCTCACGCATGCTTACTGGAAGTCCAAGCCCCTCGCACACGAAACCTCCTTCATTCCCTCCCTACAACCTTTCCTAGGCCGACCCCTACCATGCCTTCCCTCCACTACAGATTTATACACTCTCTAAGTCATTCTATTTTATTCCATCCTCTCTACGTGTCCGAAACACCTCAACAACCCCTCCTCAGCCCTCTGGATAATAGTTTTGGTAATCTCGCACCAACTTCTAATATCCAAACTACTAATTCTCTGCATTATATTCACACCACACATTACTTCAAACACGACATCTCCACTGCCACCAGCCTTTTCCTTGTTGCAACATTCATCACCCATGCTTCACTTCCATATAAGAGCGTTGGTATAGCTATACTCTCATACATTCCCCTCTTTGCTTCCAAGGACAAAGTTCTTAGTCTCCAGACTCCCAATGCACCACTCACCTTTTTCCCCTCATCAATTCTATGATTCACCTCATCTTTCATAGACTCATCTGCTGACACGTCCACTCCTAAATATCTGAACACATTCACCTCCTCCATACTCTCTCCCTCCAATCTGATGTCCAATCTTTCTTTACCTATTTTTTTTGTTATCCTCACCACCTTACTCTTTCCTCTATTCACTTTCAGTTTTCTTCTTTTACAAACTATATCAAACTCATCCACTAACCTCTGCAACTTCTCTTCAGAATCTCCCAAGAGCACAGTGTCATCAGCAAAGAGCAACTGTGACAACTCCCACTTTATGTGTGATTCTTTATTTTTTAACCCCACACCTCTTGTCAAGACCCTCGCATTCACTTCTCTTACAACCCCATCTATAAATATATTAAACAACCATGGTGACATCACACATCCTTGTCTAAGGCCTACTTTTACTGAGAAATATTCTCCTTCTCTCCTACATACTCTAACCTGAGCCTCTCTATCCTCGAGAAAACTCTTCACTGCTTTCAATAAAGTACCTCTTATACCATACACCTGCAACATCTGCCACATTGCCCCCTTATCCACTTTATACGCCTTTTCCAAATCCATAAATGCCATATAAACCTCTTTACCCTTATCTAAATACTGTTCGCCTATATGTTTCACTGTAAACACTTCGTCTACACACCCTCTACCTTTCCTAAAGCCTCCTTGTTCATCTGCCATCTTACTTTCCCTCTTACTCTTTATTCTTTCAATAATAACTCTACCATACACTTTACTGGGTATACTCAACAGACTTATTTTCCTATATTTTTTTTCACTCTCTTTTGTCCCATTTGCCTTTATACAAAGGAACTATGCATGCTCTCTGCCAATCCCAAGGTACCTTACTCTCTTCAATACATTTATTAAATGAAAGCACCAACCACTCCAAAACTATATCCCCACCTGCTTTTAACATTTCTATCTTTATCCCATCAAACTCAGCTGCCCCTTTCATTCTACCCACTGCCTCACGAACTTCCCACACACTCACAACTGGCTCTTCCTCACTCCTACAAGATGTTATTCCTTCTTGCCCTATACACGAAATCACAGCTTCACTATCTTCATCAACATTTAACATTTCCTTAAAATATTCTCTCCATCTTCCCGATACCTCTAACTCCATATTTAACAACTCTCCTCTCCTGTTTTTAACTATCAAATCCACTCGTTCCCTAGACTTCCTCAACTTATTAATCTCGCTCGAAAATTTTATCACATTTTCAACAACATTTGTTGGTAACATCTCACCCACTCTCTCATTTGCTCTCTTTTTACATTGCTTCAACACTCTCTTAACTTCTCTCTCTCCACATACTTCTCCCTTCTACTTTGCAAAAACCTCTCATATGCTACTTTTTCTCCCTTACTACTCTCTTTACATCATCATTCCACAAATCGCTCCTCTTCCCTCCTGCACCCACTTTCCTGTAACCACAAACTTCTGCTGAACACTCTAACACTACATTCTTAAACCTACCCCATTCATCTTCGACCCCATTGCCTATACTCTCACTAGTCCATCTATCCTCCAATAGTTGTTTATATCTTATCCTAACTGCCTCCTCGTTTTGTTTATAAACCTTCACCTCTCTCTTACTTGCTGCTTCTATTTTCCTTGTATCCCATCTACCTTTTACTCTCACTGTAGCTATAACCAGAAAGTGGTCTGATATATCTGTGGCCCCTCTATAAACATGTACATCCTGAAGTTTACTTAACAGTTTTTTATCTACCAATACGTAGTCCAACAAACTACTGTTATTACGCCCTACTTCATATCTTGTATACCTATTTATCCTCTTTTTCTTAAAATATGTATTAGCTGTAACCAAACGCATTTTTATACAAAGTTGAATCAAAGGCCCACATTATCATTTACACCTGGCACCCCAAACTTACCTACAACACCCTCTCTAAAGGTTTCTCATACTTTAGCATTTAGGTCTCCTACCACAATTACTCTCTAACTTGGTTCAAAAGAACCTACACACTCGCTTAAGATCTCCCAAAATCTATCTCCTCTACACTCCTCTCTTCTCCAGGTACATACACACTTATTATGACCCACTCTTTGCATCCGACCCTTATTTTAATCCACATAATCCTTGAACTTATACATTTATATTCCCTCTTCTCCTTCCATAACTGATCTTTCAATATTATTGCTACCCCTTCCTTAGCTCTAACTCTCTTAGATACTCCTGACTTGATCCCATTTATTTCTCCCCACTGAAACTCACCTATCCCCTTCAGCTTTGTTTTGCTTAGAGCCAGGACATTCAACTTCTTTTCATTCATAACATTATCAATCATCTCATTCTTATCATCTGCACTACATCTACGCACATTCAAACATCCCAGTTATATAAAGTTTTTCTTGTCTTTTTTAGTATTTTCTACAGAAGGAGTTACTAGCTCATTGCTCCCGGCATTTTAGTCGCCTCATACGACATGCATGGCTTACTTAGGAAAGATTTTTTTCCACTTTCCTATAGAGAATCGAGGAAATAAAGAAAAACAAGAACTATTAAGAAAAAGAAGAAAAAACCTAGATGTGTGTATGCATATATATATGCACGTGCATGTCTGTGAAGTGTGACCTAAGTGTAAGTAAAAGTAGCAAGATATACCTGTTATCCAACATGTTCATGAGACGGAAACAAGACACCAGCAATCCTACCATTATGTAAAACAATTACAGGTTTCTGTTTCACGTTCACTTGGCAGGACGGTAGTACCTCCCTGGGCGGTTGCTGTCTACCAACCTACTACATACAATATACTATATATATATATATATTTTTTTTTATTTATTATCACACTGGCTGATTCCCACCAAGGCAGGGTGGCCCGAAAAAGAAAAGCTTTCACCATCATTCACTCCATCACTGTCTTGCCAGAAGGGTGCTTTACACTACAGTTTTTAAACTGCAACATTAACACCCCTCCTTCAGAGTGCAGGCACTGTACTTCCCATCTCCAGGACTCAAGTCCGGCCTGCCGGTTTCCCTGAATCCCTTCATAAATGTTACTTTGCTCACACTCCAACAGCACGTCAAGTATTAAAAACCATTTGTCTCCATTCACTCCTATCAAACACGCTCACGCATGCCTGCTGGAAGTCCAAGCCCCTCGCACACAAAACCTCCTTTACCCCCTCCCTCCAACCCTTCCTAGGCCGACCCCTACCCCGCCTTCCTTCCACTACAGACTGATACACTCTTGAAGTTATTCTGTTTCGCTCCATTCTCTCTACATGTCCGAACCACCTCAACAACCCTTCCTCAGCCCTCTGGACAACAGTTTTGGTAATCCCGCACCTCCTCCTAACTTCCAAACTACGAATTCTCTGCATTATATTCACACCACACATTGCCCTCAGACATGACATCTCCACTGCCTCCAGCCTTCTCCTCGCTGCAACATTCATCACCCATGCTTCACACCCATATAAGAGCGTTGGTAAAACTATACTCTCATACATTCCCCTCTTTGCCTCCAAGGACAAAGTTCTCTGTCTCCACAGACTCCTAAGTGCACCACTCACTCTTTTTCCCTCATCAATTCTATGATTCACCTCATCTTTCATAGACCCATCCGCTGACACGTCCACTCCCAAATATCTGAATACGTTCACCTCCTCCATACTCTCTCCCTCCAATCTGATATTCAATCTTTCATCACCTAATCTTTTTGTTATCCTCATAACCTTACTCTTTCCTGTATTCACCTTTAATTTTCTTCTTTTGCACACCCTACCAAATTCATCCACCAATCTCTGCAGCTTCTCTTCAGAATCTCCCAAGAGCACAGTGTCATCAGCAAAGAGCAGCTGTGACAACTCCCACCCTGTGTGTGATTCTTTATCTTTTAACTCCACGCCTCTTGCCAAGACCCTCGCATTTACTTCTCTTACAACCCCATCTATAAATATATTAAACAACCACGGTGACATCACACATCCTTGTCTAAGGCCTACTTTTACTGGGAAAAAATTTCCCTCTTTTCTACATACTCTAACTTGAGCCTCACTATCCTCGTAAGAACTCTTCACTGCTTTCAGTAACCTACCTCCTACACCATACACTTGCAACATCTGCCACATTGCCCCCCTATCCACCCTGTCATACGCCTTTTCCAAATATATATATATATATATATATATATATATATATATATATATATATATATATATATATATATATGTCGTGCCGAATTGGCAGAACTTGCGATCTTGGCTTAAATAGCAACGTTCATTTTGCCATATAGGACAAGTGAAAATTTGAGTATGCAATAATTTCGCCAAAATCATTCTGAACCTAACGAAAAAAAATATATTTCACTGTGTTTGTTTAGTATTAAATTATTGTAAACAAATCTGAAATATATTTAGTTGGGTTAGGCTAAAATAAATTGTTCTTGTTATAATAAGGTTAGGTAAGTTTTCTAAGATTCTTTTGGTGCAAAATTAAAAAATTTTTACATTAACATTAATGAAAAAATATATCTTTAAACGTACAAGAGAAAATTTTAGAACGGACTTAATTTTAAATGAGTTCTTGCTAATTGACCAGTTTTACATATTCGGCACGACATATATATATATATATATATATATATATATATATATATATATATATATATATATATATATATATATATATATATATATATATTATACATGAATTCTTCCAAACACGAACAAATCGGTTCACAACCAAAAAATTCGCCAATTCATCTGGTCACGAACACATAATCGGGTGCCGAACAAACAGCCACGCCAGTTTTCACATTCCACACCGTTTTTTTTTCCCATGTGCCAATTTTCCCCACTTCCTGCTGTTTGTGTACACCTAACAAAGACCCTCACCTTGTAGTCGGTCTTTATGAGACGTGCGTTCATTTGCTGTGAACTCGATGATAAGGAATAAAGTACCATTTTCTTATCCCCTCCTGAGTACTTATACGAGAGAAAACATAGTGTAGCACTGTGCTAACTGTGATATACACTCGTAAATAACAAAAAAAGGCACAATACCGTGACTGGAACGATACACAAATAACCCGCACATAGAAGAGAGGAGCTTACGACGACGTTTCGGTCCGACTTGGGCCATGGTCCAAGTCGGACCGAAACGTCGTCGTAAGCTCCTCTCTTCTATGTGCGGGTTATTTATGTATACACTCGTAATGCACCATAAAACCAAATAAGTTTATTCAAGTATACACAAATACAGTTACAAAGATTATCATACATAGCAGCACATGTGTAGAGAACCTACGATAACCCAAAAAAAAAAAAAAAAAACAGTCAGACAGAGAGACCTATTTTCTCTTTTTTTTTTTTTCTGGTGCACGCTCGTTTTTGTTGGTTATCTGAGAAATAAGTAATTCATATATTACAGTAATTACGACCGAAATAAATTCGGATTACAGTTAATAGCGGTCTGGAACTGATTAATCGTATTTACATACAATCCAATGGAGAAATTAGGTTCGGATCACAACCAAATCGGGTCGCAACCAGAGTTTTAGAACGAATTATGGTCGTGACCAGAGGTCCCACTGTATATATATATATATATATATATATATATATATATATATATATATAAATAACCACAATGGAAAAGTATAGCTTAATTCAAAGTCCTTTCGTGGTTTCTTACATTATCAAGGAGTATTAAAATATAATAGGATAATAGAAGGCTTATAAGGCTGAGTCGTGTGTGATAACTCACACAAGACCCTGAATGCTGAGTCTTGGAGTGTAGTGACATGTCAGGCAATACAAGTTTCTAACAATTTCTATTAATTATAAATGAATCTAATTTATATAACTCTGAATTAATATTCATATTAAATCAATACTATTATTTTTATGAGACTCGGTTCGATTATATTTCTCTCAACCATAAACCTGTCTTATACAACTTTCTTGGTTTTTTGAAATCAATGGTGTGGATAAAATCTCTCCCATGAATAAACAGAGCATTAGACTCCAGTTATTCAGTTCTAATGCTATATTTATGTTGTTGTAATCCTACTTCAAGACTTTTTCCACATTGACCATAATTAACATTAGTGCATTTCTGACAAGGAATCTTATAAATATAACCATTGGCATTTTGGAAGGAATTTTTACTATTCTTTTAAATACAACTTTGATTTTAAAACTGTTAAGTTGAGAAGATATATGAAGAAGGTTTACGTGGTGAGGAAGAACCAATATATTCTTAATTGAAAACATGTCCAGAAGCATTCTTGCCGAATCTTCCAAATTAGAATCTCCGTAACTCAGCGGTAGAGCATTGACCTTTCAATCCCAGAACCACAGTTCAAGTCCCTTGTTCATCCCTCTGTTTATATATATATATATATATATATATATATATATATATATATATATATATATATATATATATATATATATATATATATATGCAATAAGATCACAGTAAACATGTGATTTCAGAAGATGCAAAACAACCACTCTGAAAGAATAGAGAAATTCCAAGCGCTTTCGTGACTACTCACATTATCAAGGAACTATGAAAGTAAAGCATCCAAGAAAGGTATATAAGGGGTCTGGCCAACACCTCACTATCAGATCCCACAACGGTTAAACACCTGACGCGCGCCGGCCCAGCTGGACAGGTCCTTTGCACAACCACCAACAAACTATTCTACCCAAGAAAATTTTTAAAATTATTATTTGTCCAGTGTATTATTAAATTCTTCCCAAATTCTATTAATTATAAATTAGATCCATTTATAATTAATAGAATTTGGGAAGAATTTAATAATACACTGGACAAATAATAATTTTAAAAATTTTCTTGGGTAGAATAGTTTGTGGGTGAGTTGTGCAAAGGACCTGTCCAGTTGGGTCGGCGCGCGTCAGGTGTTTAACCGTTGTGGGATCTGATAGTGAGGTGCTGGCCAGACCCCATATATACCTTCCTTGGATGCTTTACTTTCATAGTTCCTTGATAATGTGAGTAGTCACGAAAGCGCTTGGAATTTCTCTATTCTTTCACAGTGGTTGTTTTATATATATATATATATATATATATATATATATATATATATATATATATATATATATATATATATATATATATATTAGCAACATAAACAAAAGCAAGGCAGCATCACCTGGCCGTAACGTCAAAATTGCGTAAGATTTATGAAGGAGCTTAAGTGTGGCTTAGCACTTAGGAAGCTTAATAACCTCACCCTTGACACCCAAACTGCCCAGTTGTCGAGAAATATGTGACACTTGCCTCCTGTACCACTTGTTTATTGTAAACTCATAATGGAGCCATATATACGAGGAGAGGAACCCATTATGTACCGAGGGGAAGTGAGAGGAAAATGGGTGGGAGTGGGAGACTGTGGGGTTGGATATGTGGGAGGAGGGGGAGGCGAAAAAGATGTATAGAGGGAGCGGAAAGATTTAGAGAAGAGTAAACCGAGTGTCTGTGAAGAGACGGGGAATGAAACAGAAGAGACATGAAGGGAAGATGTAAACAAAACTGGATACACCCGCAGTGTGCTGCTAGTTGGTAGTTGCATTGTGGGAACACCTGCAGTGTGTTGCTAGTTGATAGTTGCATTGTGGGAACACCTGCAGTGTGTTGCTAGTTGATAGTTGCATTGTGGGAACACCTGCAGTGTGTTGCTAGTTGATAGTTGCATTGTGGGAGCACCTGCAGTGTGTTGCTAGTTGATAGTTACATTGTGGGAACACCTGCAGTGTGTTGCTAGTTGATAGTTGCATTGTGGGAGCACCTGCAGTGTGTTGCTAGTTGATAGTTACATTGTGGGAACACCTGCAGTGTGTTGCTAGTTGATAGTTGCATTGTGGGAGCACCTGCAGTGTGTTGCTAGTTGATAGTTACATTGTGGGAACACCTGCAGTGTGTTGCTAGTTGATAGTTGCATTGTGGGAGCACCTGCAGTGTGTTGCTAGTTGATAGTTACATTGTGGGAACACCTGCAGTGTGTTGCTAGTTGATAGTTGCATTGTGGGAACACCTGCAGTGTGTTGCTAGTTGATAGTTGCATTGTGGGAACACCTGCAGTGTGTTGCTAGTTGATAGTTGCATTGTGGGAACACCTGCAGTGTGTTGCTAGTTGATAGTTGCATTGTGGGAACACCTGCAGTGTGCTGCTAGTTGATAGTTGCATTGTGGGAACACCCGCAGTGTGCTGCTAGTTGATAGTTGCATTGTGGGAACACCTGCAGTGTGCTGCTAGTTGATAGTTGCATTGTGGGAACACCTGCAGTGTGCTGCTAGTTGATAGTTGCATTGTGGGAACACCTGCAGTGTGTTGCTAGTTGATAGTTGCATTGTGGGAACACCCGCAGTGGCTGCTAGTTGATAGTTGCATTGTCGGAACACCGGCAGTGTGTTGCTTGTTGATAGTTGCATTTTGGGAACACCTGCAGTGTGCTGCTAGTTGATAGTTGCATTGTGGGAACACCTGCAGTGTGCTGCTAGTTGATAGTTGCATTGTGGGAACACCTGCAGTGTGTTGCTAGTTGATAGTTGCATTGTGGGAACACCTGCAGTGTGCTGCTGTATGATAGTTACACTATTCTGTATGATAATTACATTATCTGAACACTCGCAGTGTGCTGCTTGACTATTATATATGATAGTTCAGTATGTCCTCAGATAGTCACTCACAGCAGTGATTTTTACACTAATGAATTGACCAATCAAAGAGCGACAAATTTCCTTTTAACCTGACACAAACAGTCAGCAGTAACAACCTGGATGATCAAACCTTGTTCTACCTGGAGGCCCCGTCTGGGATCAGACCCCGGGGGCGATGACCCCTGTAAGTGTCTCTCGTTTGTTCAATGTTCAACTTGCTGTGTCTTGTCACAGTGGTCATACTGGCACCTCAAAATGACTAACTTGAATTAACGAAAGCCTAACTTAACCTACCTTACTTAACCTAATCTAACTTAGCCTAACCTAACTTAACCTAACGTAACCAAACGCAATTTACCGTAAGCTAACCTAACGAAAGCAAACGTAATCGACCTAACCTAATCTAAAGTAATCAAACCTAACCTAACTTAACCTACCTTACTTAACCCAACCTAACCTAACCTAACCTAACCTAACCTTAATTATCCTAACCTAACCTAACTTAATCAAACTTAACTTAACCAATCGTAACGTAACGTAACCTAACCTAACCTAATTTAACCTAACTTAACCTAACCAATCGTAACCTAACCTAGCCAACCCAAAACCAACCTAGGATAAACAAACGTAATATAACCTAGCCAAACCTAAGCAAACTTAACCTAACCTAATTTAGCCTTTACATTAATGGTATATTATACCAACAAGTTGATGAATCAGACATCAACACAGAAACACACATACACAGAATCTGAGTATCTTTCCTACCGAAAAGCTTCGCCTGCATAGCAGGCTTTTTCAATTGAGTACAGAGGCTGTTATATACTGGCGGCAGTGTAACAAATGTTTAGTCCCTGATATCTCAGTCAAGGCTATGACTAATTAGAATTACAAATTATCGAAACTCTAGGGTCATTAAGGCTGTTTGACACTTGTTCACTACCAGTCAAGAACACTTTAGTTCCAAACTTGACGTAAAGAACAAAATGGTACAATACCGAGACTGGGACAATACACAAATAACTCGCACGTAGGAGAGAGGAGCTTACGACGATGTTTCGGTCCGACTTGGACCAATTACAGAGTTACACATTCACAGTGTGACTTGTGAAAAGTGGAAGGGGAAGGCAGGGGGATAAGAGGAAGGAGAAGGTAGGGGGATAAAGGGAAGGGGCTAGCAGAGGATAGAGGGAAGGGGAAGGCAGGGGATAATGGGAAGGGGAAGGCAGGGGATAGAGGGAAGGGAAAGGCAGAGGATAGTGGGATGGAGAAGGCAGGGGATAGAGGGAAGGTGAAGGCAGGGGATAGAAGGAAGGGGAAGGCAGGGGATAGAGTGAAAGGGAAAGCAGGGATAGAAGGAAGGGGAAGGCAGGGAAGAGAGGGAAGGGTGTGGCAGGTGATAGAGGGAAGGGAAAGGCAGGGGATGGAGAGAAGGGGGTAACGGGATAGAGGGAAAAGGAAGGCAGGGGACAGAGGGAAGGGGTTGACAGGGGATAAAGGGAAGGGGAAGGCAAAGGATACAGGGAATTGGTGGCAGGGAATAGAGGGAAGGGGAAGGCAGGGGATAGAGGGAAGGGAAAGGCAGGGGATAGAGGGAAGGGAAAGGCAGGGGATAGAAGGAAGGGAAAGGCAGGGAATAGAGGGAAGGAGAAGGCAGGGAATAGTGGGAAGGGGAAGGCAGGGGATAGAGGGAAGGGATGACAGGGGATAGTGGAAGGGGAAGGCAGGGGATAGAGGGAAGGGAAAGGCAGGGGATAGAGGGAAGGGGTGACAGGAGATAGAGGAAAGGGGCAACAGGAGATAGAGGAAAGGGGTGACAGGGGATAGAGGAAAGGGGTGACAGGGGATAGAGGAAAGGGGTGACAGAGGATAGAGGAAAGGGGTGACAGGGGATAGAGGAAAGGGGTGACAGGGGATAGAGAGAAGGGAAAGGCAGGGGATAGAGAGAAGGGGAAGGCAGGGGATAGAGGGAAGGGGAAAGCAGGGGACAGAGGGAGGAGGTGGCAGGGGAAGTGGTGATGGAAGCATTACCTTAAGGCTGTTCCAAGCCGCCTCTGGATAAGATCTAATCCTCTATTTTACCTCGGATAGAGAGTTTGATCCTTTTTTCTGCTACATATTAAGGACATGTTGTTCACACTCTGGCTAAAGTACACGTACACGTACAAGTACACGTACAGGTACAACCTACGGTTACTGTAGTCAATTCTTGCTCAAATTTATTGCATTGGGGACAGACAACGAACATAGCGAGATTGTATTCTATCATGTTCTGTTTAGTCATGGTGGTATATATGATGCTCCTTCATGGTAATCACGGTGTTTTGTTTAGTCATGGTGGTATATATGATCTTCAGTCATGGTAATCACGGTGTTTTGTTTAGTCATGGTGGTATATATGACGCTCAATGATCCCCAAACATCTTGCTGCTTGGTGATTTCAATCTAAGACATACAAGACTCACGAAATAGTAATGACACGATTGCAAACAAACCATACCACGGGCGGGGATAGAACCCGCGATCAGTCCAGTGGCTAACGCGACGGTCTGGAGTTTTGAGACTCTCTGATCGCGGGTTCTATCCCCGCCCGTGGTATGGTTTTTTTTTTTTAAGACATACAAAATGGAAGAATTTAGCAAGTAATGTTGAAGCAGAAATAATCCCTGGAGGCAGCTCAGTGGAAAAGTCACACACACAAGATCTGCTGAATTTCTGTAATAAAGGGCTCTGGTGGCCTGGTGGTTAACGCTCTCGCTTCACACGGTGAGGGCCTGGGTTCGATTCCCAGCCAGAGTAGAAACATTGGACGTGTTTCTTTCCACCTGTTGTCTATGTTCCCCATCAGTAAAATGGGTACTTGGGTGTTAGTCGACTGGTGTGGGTGGCATCCTGGGACACTGACCTAAGGAGGCCTGGTCACAGACCGGGCCGCGGGGGCGTTGAACCCCGGAACTCTCTCCAGGTAAACTCCAGGTAAACGCACCTTAAGTCAGCAGATATTGGAGCCAATAAGACTGGAGAACACTAGACCTTATTTTCACAAATAATGAGGACCTGGTAAGAAACATAATATCAAAAACAACAAATTCTGATCACAATTTAATCGAAGTCCAGACTTGCATGCACAGGAGTCCTTATCAGCAAAACGCATACAGCTATGCGGGTACCTTTACCAGATTCAACTTCAACAACAAGAACATCATCTGGGATCAGGTAAACTATGTCCTAATTGAAACATATTGGGGAAATATCTTAAATTACATGGACCTTAACCAGTGCCTTGAGAAGATCAGCCTCCTGGTAGCTGAAGTATGTTCAAAGAAGTAAACTAAAGAGAGACGCTCCCTCTACAGGAGAAGACGAAGAATCACTGAGCTCCTCAAGAATACCACACTATCTGATGCAAGGAAGGAAGCGCTAACCAGGGAATTGGAAAATATTGAGCAAAAGTTAAAGGACTCATCCAGGATCCACGAGAGACAAGAGGAGCTAAAAGCGATTAGTGAAATTGAAAGAAATTCGAAATATTTCTTTTCATATGCCAAAAATAAGGTAAAAACCACTTCTAGTATAGGGCCCCTGCTCAGACAAGACGGATCCTACACAGACGACAACAAAGAAATGAGTGAGATACTGAAATCTCAATATGACTCAGTGTTCAGTGAGCCACTAATCAGTCTAAAGATGGACAATCCAAACAATTTTTTCATGAATGAGCCTCAAAACCCTGCCAATGTATGCCAAATTTTTGACATAACCCTAACTCCACTAGACTCTGAGAAAGCCCAGACTCGTGGAACTCGGTGTTCATTGAAAACTGCAAGAAACCCCTCTCACGGGCTCTAAATATGCTGTGGAGAAGGAGCTTAGACACAGGTGAAATTCCACAGTCACTAAAAACAATAGATATAGCCCCACTCCATAAAGGTGGCAGCAAAGCAGTAGCTAAGAACTATAGACCAATAGCTTTAACGTCCCATATCATAAAAATCTTTGAAAGAGTTCTAAGAAGCAGGATAGCAAACCACCTGGACTCCCAAAAATTGTACAACCCAGGGCAACATGGTTTCAGAGCAGGTCGCTCCTGCCTCTCGCAACTGCTAGACCACTATGGAAAACAAACAGAATGCAGATGTAGTATACACAGATTTTGCAAAAGCCTTTGACAAGTGCAACCATGGTGTAACAGCACACAAAATGCGTACTACAGGGATAACTGACAAAGTAGGCAGATTGATCTTCAACTTTCTAACCAACCGAACACAAAGAGTAGTGAAGAGCTCTGTCCCACAAGGTACAGTACTCGCACCTATCCTGATCCTCATTCTCATTCTCATTCCTTTGCAGACAATACTAGAATCTGCATTAGACTCATCCATTGAGGACACGGCAAAGCTCCAAGAAGATATAAACCAAGTTTTCCAATGGGCAACAGAGAACAATATGATGTTCAATGAAGACAAATTCCAACTTCTCCGTTATGGAAAACTGGAGGAAATAATAACTAGGACTGAGTATACTACAAACTCTAATCGCACAATAGAGCGGAAAAGTAATGTGAAGGACCTGGGTGTGGTAATGTTCAAAGACCTCACCTTCAAGGACCACAACAATGCCACTATCATATCTGCTAGGAAACTGATAGGATGGATAATGAGAAAATTCAAGACAAGAGATGCTAAGCCAATGATGATCCTTTTTAAATCACTTGTTCTCTCTAGGCTGGAATACTGCTGTACATTAACATCCCCATGCAAGGCAGGTGAAATTGCAGATCTAGAGAATGTGCAGAGAACCGTTACTGCACGTATAAGCTCCATCAAACACCTTAACTACTGGGAACGCCTGGAAGCACTTGACTTGTACACACTGGAGCGCAGGCGAGAGAGAGACATCATAATCTACACCTGGAAGATTCTGGAGGGACTGGTCCCTAATATGCACACAGAAATCACTCCATACGAAAGCAAAATACTTGGTAGGCGATACAGCATACCACCAGTGAAAAGTAGGGGGGTCACTGGTACACTAAGAGAAAATGCAATAAGTGTCCGGGGCCCAAGACTGTTCAACAGCCTCCCACCAGCAATAAGGGGCATTACCAGTACACCCCTGGTTTTCTTCAAGAAGGAGCTGGACAGATACTTAAAATCGGCGCCGGATCAGCCGGGCTGTGGTTCGTATGTTGGATTGCATGCGGCCATCAGTACCAGCCTTGTTGATCAGGTCCTGATTCACCGGGAAGCCTGGTCGTGGACTGGGCCGCGGGGGCGTTGATCCCCGGAATACCTTCCAGGTAAACTCCAGGTAGATGCTAATCACGGTGTTTTGTTCAGGAGTGCTGGTATATAAGGTGTTCCATTATGACTGGAACAATGCGTCTTAACTGGGTTCGAAAAGTCAGTGTTCGTAGAAATGATTAAAAACAGAAGTCTTTACCAGGTCCGATGTTTCCAATTTGTTTGAAGAATCAGAGACCATCTGCACGACGCTGGTCTTCCCGTGATCAAAACCTCAGTCCAACCAGTCTTGTTGCTACGTGAGATTTTAAATGTGGGAACGATGCACCGTCATGTCTGTCAACCTGAAGGAAGAGGTCAGCTGGTCAAAGCTGGCCTGTTAACGTAAGAAGCAGGGACACTTTTAAGGGGACTTGAGCTAGAGTTCGTCTCAGCCACGCTGACGGGAGACTCATCTCTAAATACTTGCACTTGTGGCCACAGTGGTGGTTCATGCTAACCTTCCTATAGTGTTTAAATATACCTAGCTGGACGAATCTTATTGTAGTCAGCTGGCCCAGTGGCTTACGCACTGGCCTGGAGTTTTACAACTCGCCATGGGTTCTAACCCATGGCCAGAGACAGAGGAAACAGTTTTAGGTAACGGCCAAATAAAGATAACTTAAGTATTGCAGATATCTTTTTATCACTTCGTAACCGACGCTGAGTAAATATCTTTCACGAAGTTAACACGAGATGTTAACTGCCTTTCATAGCATGCAACATGGCTAAGTTAAGTAAGGTTTGTCAGAAAACATGACACGTCTCAAAATGACCCGCAACTGGAGGTTCTGGCCATCTGACCGAAGCCTTTCGCTGGCTTACAAGTCCACCCCTAAAAAAATTATGGTGTTTGAACAGTTTCAAAGCCATAATTTATCCCATATCTGAGATATAAGAGTCTCGTGTTTCCTTATCAACACAGGCTCACGAAGCTTCACGTCCAATATGGCTGACAAGTGTAAATGAGCTGACTTTAGTCACGTGACTAAACATCAACAGAGGACACTCACCCGCTGTAACCCTCCATGTGAAGGATTCTTGATCCTAGGAATTGGAGCATCTCTTCCCTTCCCCAGATCAAGGTTGATGACTTTATATTCTCCAGGCTCTCTATGACCCATATGGGTTTAGCGTTCTCCCACAATATAATAATAAGAATTTTGTAGTGAAAACTGATAGTGTCCAGATAACTGCCAGAGACAAAAGTAACAGTATAAGGTAACCACCAGAGACAAAGATAACAGTATAAGGTAACCACCAGAGACAAAGGTAACAGTATAAGGTAACCACCAGAGACAAAGGTAACAGTATAAGGTAACCACCAGAGACAAAGATAACAGTATAAGGTAACCACCAGAGACAAAGATAACAGTATAAGGTAACCACCAGAGACAAAGGTAACAGTATAAGGTAACCACCAGAGACAAAGATAACAGTATAAGGTAACCACCAGAGACAAAGATAACAGTATAAGGTAACCACCAGAGACAAAGATAACAGTATAAGGTAACTGCCTGATACAAGTCAAAGGTAATGCTCCAACATAGATAGTTGAGGTATGGTCTACCATCATGGTAATCACTATTTTCTTAGTCATGGTGATACATATGGTATTCCAAAGCGCGTGTTATTTTTAAATGTAATAATAATAATAATAATAATAATAATAATAATAATAATAAAAGTAATAATTTTAGCACTAATAATAATTGAAACAACAGCAACAACAACAGCAGCCACACCCACAATAATAATAATAATAATAATAATAATAATAATAATAATAATAATAATAATAATAATCTATACAAGAGAGAGAATTTTTGATTACTTAACATTTAATATATATAACAATTACGGTGATATTTCAGCTCATTCATTTAACGCTGAGTTTAAATTACATTTCCAGCCATTATTTACACAGAGTCGGCTCACTTTTAGAGCTCGTCTACGTAGAGCCAGTTTTTTTTTTTTTTGGTAGTGGCGATTGAAAATGTTCATCGAATTTTGGAGGAACTTTTTTTCCAATGGTATTTACAAAAAAAAAAATGAAAAGGTGAAGAGATGAGGTTAATGTTTGTGTTTGTGTCTAAAGGTTCGAACCTAACAATAAGATCTTAATATATATATATATATATATATATATATATATATATATATATATATATATATATATATATATATATATATATATATATATATATATATATATATATGAAGTTTTTCTTCTAATCTTTTTTAGTAAATGTCTACAGGAGAAGGGGTTACTAGTCCATTGCTCCCGGCATTTTAATCGCCTATTACGACATGCATGGCTTACGGAGGAAAGATTCTTTTCCACTTCCCCATGGACAATAGAAGAAATAAAGAGGAACAAGAGCTATTTAGAAAAAGGAGAAAAACCTAGATGTATGTATATATATATGCATGTGCGTGTCTGTGAAGTGTGACCAAAGTGTAAGTAGGAGTAGCAAGATATCCCTGTTATCTAGCGTGTTTATGAGACAGAAAAAGAAACCAGCAATCCTACCATCATGCAAAACAGTTACAGGTTTCTGTTTCACAGTCATCTGGCAGGACGGTAGTACTTCCCTGGGTGGTTGCTGTCTACCAACCTACTACCTAATACTTGACTTGGTTTTTAATACTTGACGTGCTGTTGGAGTGTGAGCAAAGTAACATTTATGAAGGGGTTCAGGGAAACCGGCAGGCCGGACTTGAGTCCTGGAGATGGGAAGTACAGTGCCTGCACTCTGAAGGAGGGGTGTTAATGTTGCAGTTTAAAAACTGTAGTGTAAAGCACCCTTCTGGCAAGACAGTGATGGAGTGAATGATGGTGAAAGTTTTTCTTTTTTGGGCCACCCTGCCTTGGTGGCCATCGGCCAGTGTGTTAATAAAAAATAATATATATATATATATATATATATATATATATATATATATATATATATATATATATATATATATATATATATATTCATCATTAACTCCATCACTGTCCTATCGGAGGCGCGCTTACACTACAGTTATAAAACTGCAACATTAACACCCCTCCTTCAGAGTGTAGACACTGTACTTCCCATCTCCAGGACTCAAGTCCGGCCTGCCGGTTTCCCTGAATCTCTTCATAAATGTTACTTTGCTAACACTCCAACAGCACGTCAAATCCTATCTAACACACTCCCTCATGTTTCCTGTACACAAAACCTTATTTACACCCTCCCTCCAACCTTTCCTAGGCCGACCTCTACCGCGCCTTCCCTCCACATGTCCGAACCACCTCAACAACCCCTCCTCAGCCCTCTAAATAATAGTTTTGGTAATCGCACACCTCATATTTTCCAAGTTACGAATTGTCTGCATTATATTCACACCACACATTGCCCTCAGATATGACATCTCCACTGCCTCCAGCCTTCTCCTTGTTGCAACATTCATCACCCATGCTTCACATCCATATAAGAGCGTTGGTATAACTAAACTCTCATATATTCCCCTCTTTGCTTCCAAGGACAAAGTTCTTTGTCTCCTCAGACTCACCTTTTTCCCCTCATCAATTTTATGATTCACCTCATCTTTCATAGACCCATCCGTTGACACGTTCACTCCCAAATATCTGAACACATTCACCTCCTCCATACTCTCTCCCTCCAACCTGATGTCCAATCTTTAGTTACCTAATTTTTGGTTATCCTCACCACCTTACTCTTTCCTCTATTCACTTTCAGTTTCCTTATTTTACATACCCTACCAAATTCATCTGCCAACCTCTGCAACTTCTCTTCAGAATCTCCCAAAAGCACAGTGTCATCAGCAAAGAGCAACTGTGACAACTCCCACTTTGAGTTAGATTCTTTATCTTTTAACTCCATACCTCTTGCCAACACCCTCGCATTCACTTCTCTCATAATCCCATCTATAAATATATTGAACAATCATGGTGACATCACACATCCTTGTTTAAGGCCTACTTATACTGAGAAATAATCTCCCTTTCCCCTACATACTCTAACTTGAGCCTCACTGTCCTCGTAAAAACTCTTCACCGCTTTCAATAACCTACCTCCTTCACCTTACATTTGCAACATCTGCCACTCTGCTTCCCTATCCACCATATGCACGATATATATATATATATATATATATATATATATATATATATATATATATATATATATATATATATCGTGCCGAATAAGTAAAACTGGTCAATTAGCAAGAACTCATTTAAAATTAAGTCGTTTCTAAAATTTCCTCTAATGCTTTTAATGTTATATTTTTTCTTTTGTTAATGGAAATTTAATAATTTTGCACCAAAAGAACCTTAGAAAACTTACCTTACCTTATTATAACAAGCGCAAGTTAATTTAGCATAATCCAGCTAAATATATTTTAGATAACTTTACAATAATTTAGTAATACACAAACACATTGAAACATTTTTTTTCGTTAGTTTCTGAATGATTTTTGCGAAATTATTGCATATACAAGTTTTCGCTTCCCTTATTCGGCAAGAAGAGCTTTTCTATTTAAGCCAAAACCGCGTTTTACATATTCTGCCTGACATCATATATATATATATATATATATATATATATATATATATATATATATATATATATATATATATATATGAGAGAGGTGTTTATCTCTCATTGTATATACTCTGATGTGTATATTTCTGATGACAAACACACAAACTTGTATATCTCTCAGTGTATGCATTTTAAATTTATTACCCTCTCTATTTTAAATATAACAGTATGCTTGCCTGGAGGTGTACTAGTGACATGCAACTTAATAACTCTCATTTAGTAGATAAGATTTAAACTTTATAAAGTAGCAAACTATTCGTGAATATTGCAGTGACAATGAATCGTGTGTATTACCGGTACTAGTCACTCAGACACCTCTCTCTGACCTCTTACATAAACACAACAAACATTAGAAGACGTTAGCAGTGAGTCTGTCGTCGTTGATATATGTACATGTGTACTGTGGTGGCTACACACACACACACACACACACACACACACACACACACACACACACACACACACACACACACACATACGTGTGCCTGGTTGTCTTTAGATACTGAAGCGGAAGATTGAAAAGGATAGTGGTAGATAATAATAATAATAATAATAATAATAATAATAATAATAATAATAATAATAACGACAATAATAACAATAATAATAATAATACAATAAAAATACTAATACTAATACCAATACTACTACTACTACTAACAATAATAATAATAATAGTAATAATAATAATGATGATAATAACAATTGTATTCGAGTCGCTGCGCTATCCGAGATAGGTATCCCCATATTGCTTAACCCCAGTCCACTGTACGTCAGTGAGTGCAAAAGGAACAGTGCAGAGTGCGACACAAATTTATAACGTAGTTAAATATTGGCACTGAGGATCTGAAGTGAATAAAGAGAAGCCTTCACGAGTAAACACACGGCACTTAACACCTTAATTTAAATAAAAGAAATGGAAAAAGGGAAAATAAGAGCCCAAATCTATGTTTTCCGCTACGAGACGTAGCTTGAAGCTAAACTGAAGAGGCACATTCTGGTTATCTCAAAGAGGCTAATATCCTAAAATACACAGGAGCGTTAGGTTTCAAGCCGCTCGGAAGTTACGTTACGGTGAAGAGTTGAGGTGAGTCAAATACGACACTTAGAAATTATCGAATAAAAACATAATTTCCCTACTTTCTTCTATAATGTGTAAGTAAACTGGGAGGTGTTGTACATGTATGGTGTACATGTATGGTGCACATGTATGGTGTACATGTATGGTGTACATGTATGGTGTACATGTATGGTGTACATGTATGGTGCACATGTATGGTGTACATGTATGGTGCACATGTATGGTGCACATGTATGGTGCACATGTATGGTGCACATGTATGGTGCACATGTATGGTGTACATGTATGGTGCACATGTATGGTGCACATGTATGGTGTACATATATGATGTACAATACAGACAAGATGAAGAATTAAACACATGTACAACATCTGAGTAACTTTATTCTATACGTCTCGCCATCCAGTGGTTTTATTAATATTAATAAAACCACTGGAGAGCGAAACGTCTACAATAAAGCTACCCAGATGTTGGACATGTGTTTAATTTTTAAACAAAGACAAACAAAGAACAAAATCATTCCAACCTTTACCCTACGTACGACTGGCCAGCGTTTAAGTAAGCAATCAAGACAACGATTACTTAAGTAAATCAAGAGAATAATTAACGAAGTTTAAGTTCTGATTGCAAAGTTTAATATTTTTTTCACAATGATCTTGAGAAACATGTTATAGACACACAGATGAACTTTAAGTTGATTTAACATCTGACTTATTTCTGAGAGATATTCTTCAGCTATTTTGTATACATTGATTTGAATAAGCAAACAGCAAGAACAGCAACAGCCTGGTTGACCAGGCAAGATCAAGACGAACCTGGCCCATAGCCGGGCTCGGGGAGTATAAAAACTTTTAGAACACATCAAAGGTATATCAAAGTAAGGTATCCCTCTTTTAAATGAGTGGGATACATATTGAAAAGTATCGCCTACGCGATATTTTTCGTCAGTCGAATACATAGTGAAATATATTCTAGGAATCTGGATCACATTCTCCTCTGATTATTCATCTCTTAAATGGCTTCTGGAGAAGCTTGTCCACAAGCGGAACGTCTCAACCCGGCTGTAAGTTCGACGTTTTTCCCGGCTGTAAGTTCGACGTATTTCCCGGCTGTAAGTTCGACGTTTTTCCCGGCTGTAAGTTCGACGTTTTTCCCGGCTGTAAGTTCGACGTTTGTCCCGGCTGTAAGTTCGACGTTTTTCCCGGCTGTAAGTTCGACGTATTTTCGTTAACATATTTAACTTCATTAACCATGTTACTGAATTGGCAAATTGACATCCACACTTCGTAAGGCTAAGAAAAGACTTCATCCTTTGTTTTGCCAAGCTGTATCAGCCATTAAACGCTAAAGCCATTTAATAGAGGTATAATATATTCTCCTCTTTATTTGTCTGATAAAGAAAATCGTGTAAACGGTGGACAAGCTTCTCGAGAAAGAAGAAAAAGGCACAATACCAACTCAGTGTGACTTGTAAATGGCCCAATCGGACAGAAACGTCGTCATAAGCTCTTTGTGTGAGCTTCTCCAGTCACGGGAGAAACGTCTCGGTAAAATTCTTCTGTACGGTTTCCTTTTTTCGTTATCACAGCTGATTACCTCGCTTTCTCCGAACGCTGACGCCCCCTTAAGTGTTTACCGCTTCGAGGTAAATATAATGATTAGAAAACGAACCACGGAACTGGTAGGATTAAACTCATGGCAGCGAGTCCTGAAAATCCAGGCCATGAGTTCAAACCCCCACCCATTCCTTGATTTGTTTACAATCGCATTACTACGATTTCGTGAACCACGATCAGGACACTTTTTTTTTTTTTGAGGTAAAGAAAAATCTATCTCTCCGTTGACATATATAACAGTAGACAGGCAAGCCAGCTGAAGGCTTCTACCATATGGCCAAAAACTCAAACCAAAGGGATATCGTTTTGTTGGAATTTGTAACGTTTTGGAAATTGAAGATAATCGTCCGAGATTCTCTTTTGCTGTAGTAATAATATTTTACTTATAATATGTAATTAATTATAATCTAGTCGTTATAATATGTAAGTTTAGGCATACTTTACTTTACGTTATTTTTCTTCATATTAACTTTATCTTATTCTGTTATCTTATTCTATGTTATTTTGTCCTAAGTTATTTTATTCTATGTTATTTTATTCTATGTTATTTTATTCTGTTATTTTATTCTATGTTATTTTATTCTATGTTATTTTATTCTGTTATTTTATTCTATGTTATTTTATTCTGTTATTTTATTCTATGTTATTTTATTCTAAGTTATTTTATTCTATGTTATTTTATTCTGTTATTTTATTCTATGTTATTTTATTCTATGTTATTTTATTGTTATTTTATTCTATGTTATTTTATTCTAAGTTATTTTATTCTATGTTATTTTATTCTGTTATTTTATTCTATGTTATTTTATTCTATGTTATTTTATTTTATGTTATTTTATTCTATGTTATTTTATTCTATTTTATTCTATTTTATTTTATTCTGTTATTTTATTGTATGTTATTTTATTCTGTTATTTTATTCTATGTTATTTTATTGTTATTTTATTCTATGTTATTTTATTCTAAGTTATTTTATTCTATGTTATTTTATTCTGTTATTTTATTCTATGTTATTTTATTCTATGTTATTTTATTTTATGTTATTTTATTCTATGTTATTTTATTCTATTTTATTCTATTTTATTTTATTCTGTTATTTTATTGTATGTTATTTTATTCTGTTATTTTATTCTATGTTATTTTATTCTATGTTATTTTATTCTGTTATTTTATTGTATGTTATTTTATTCTGTTATTTTATTCTGTTATTTTATTGTATGTTATTTTATTCTATGCTATTTTATTCTGTTATTTTATTCTATATTATTTTATTCTATGTTATTTTATTCTGTTATTTTATTGTATGTTATTTTATTCTATGCTATTTTATTCTGTTATTTTATTCTATATTATTTTATTCTATGTTATTTTATTGTATGTTATTTTATTCTATGTTATTTTATTCTGTTATTTTATTCTGTTATTTTATTCTATGTTATTTTATTGTATGTTATTTTATTCTATGTTATTTTATTCTATGTTATTTTATTCTATGTTATTTTATTCTGTTATTTTATTCTATGTTATTTTATTCTATGTTATTTTATTCTGTTATTTTATTCTATGTTATTTTATTCTATGTTATTTTATTCTGTTATTTTATTCTATGTTATTTTATTCTGTTATTTTATTCTATGTTATTTTATTGTTATTTTATTCTATGTTATTTTATTCTATGTTATTTTATTCTGTTATTTTATTCTATGTTATTTTATTCTATGTTATTTTATTCTGTTATTTTATTCTATGTTATTTTATTCTATGTTATTTTATTCTGTTATTTTATTCTATGTTATTTTATTCTGTTATTTTATTCTATGTTATTTTATTGTTATTTTATTCTATGTTATTTTATTCTATGTTATTTTATTCTGTTATTTTATTCTATGTTATTTTATTCTATGTTATTTTATTCTATGTTATTTTATTCTATGTTATTTTATTCTATGTTATTTTATTCTATGTTATTTTATTCTATGTTATTTTATTCTATGTTATTTTATTCTATGTTATTTTATTATGTTATTTTATTCTATGTTATTTTATTCTATGTTATTTTATTCTATGTTATTTTATTCTGTTATTTTATTCTATGTTATTTTATTCTATGTTATTTTATTCTGTTATTTTATTCTGTTATTTTATTCTATGTTATTTTATTCTATGTTATTTTATTCTGTTATTTTATTCTATGTTATTTTATTCTATGTTATTTTATTCTGTTATTTTATTCTATGTTATTTTATTCTATGTTATTTTATTCTATGTTATTTTATTCTATGTTATTTTATTCTATGTTATTTTTTCCCATATTTGTCATGATTTTAATCGAAAAAAATGGAATTTCCTGGAAATATTGACGGCGGTTGTAGTCAGTATATACACTGAGAGATGTATATGTCAGTATATACACTGAGAGATGTATATGTCAGTATATACACTGAGAGATGTATATGTCAGTATATACACTGAGAGATGTATATGTCAGTATATACACTGAGAGATGTATATGTCAGTATATACACTGAGAGATGTATATCTCACTGAATATACACTGAGAGATGTATATATCAGTATATACACTGAGAGATGTATATCTCACTGAATATACACTGAGAGATGTATATATCAGTATATACACTGAGAGATGTATATCTCACTGAATATACACTGAGAGATGTATATATCAGTATATACACTGAGAGATGTATATCTCACTGAATATACACTGAGAGATGTATATCTTACTGAATATACACTGAGAGATGTATATCTTAGTGTATATACACTGAGAAACGTATATGTATGTATATACACTGAGAGATGTATATTTCAGTGTATGTACACTGAAATATACATCTTGACTGGTGGTGAACAGGTGACATGAAGCCTTAACGACCCTCGTGAGGTGGATAGGCTTTAAACCTCATTACCCAACATTCCATCCTAAGACCCCCCATCGTTATAATAATGGTATTCAGCACCGATAAACAGATGAGAACGACACATTTGCGACAATTACGTATCATTTCCGAAACGTGTCTCCTACACGGAAGGCTTTCTCTCTCCGGTGTTGCTCTGGAGAAGTCTGTTGTGTACCCGAAATATTTCGCGAAGAAAAACGCCTAATTTCTGCAAATGTATCTTATTCATCTATGAGACACGCGTCAGCAGAATCTGTCTCACTTGTGAACGTTATTACCGTATTTTTGACAATAGTGAAAATGAGAAAGAAATGAGGAACATTTAGTTGGCCAACGTTTGGCTCTGTATAGAGCTTTGTCAAAGCTATAGGTGCTGATTAAGCTCCACACAGAGCGAAACATTGACCCGATAAACGCTAGCTCTGCAGCCTCAGTGTTTCCTGCTGTCTTATTCCTCAACTAAGCCAAACACTGACTCTATCTCTTGACTCGGAATCAAGTGTAATACGTAATACGGATAATATTCATCTATCGTAACGTCTACTAATTATCCCAACTGTCTCTCTCTCCTCCACCACAATCAATTATTACGTACGGGAACAAAATTATCATAGCCAACTTCCTGCCAGTGTAGTGATGGCAATTACCAGTGAAACTCTCTCTATCTCCTTCTCTCTCCCTCTCTCTCTCTTAATTCCATGTCTCATCCCCGTCATACCTCTACCATTGTTATTCACCTAACCATTCCCATTGCGGCTGATGCTCAAATTAAATTTATTGTTATTGATATTAGTTGCTGGTATATACATAAAGCTATGTATATATACCTCACGTAATGAAAATGGCATAAATGGCTGCAACAGAATCATTGTAATCTTCCATGCAATTGAGCAGCAGTTGTCAGAGTGATACGCTGTGTCACTTTCCTCACTCCTATCATCCACTTCGTTACATCCATATATATATATATATATATATATACATATATATATATATACATATATATATTCATATATATATACATATATATATACATATATATATATATTACATATATTCGCAGCTACATTATAAAGTATAATATAATCAGTTATATCATCGAAACATTAAAATAACGTACAACAATCTGTAAATACAACCTGTATTCACAATAGCTTGGAAATACAACACATATACAACAGACTGGAAATACAACCTGCATATATAGCTTATTGAGGATACAAACTATCTATGCAAAATTTTGGAAATACAACTTATACAATAACTTTGATATACAACCTGTATACACAACAACTTGAAATACAGCCTGTATATACAACATAGAAATACAACTTTTATACCTGGAGTATATCTAGAGAGGGTTTCGGGGGTCAACGCCCCCTGGCCCGGTCTGTGACCAGGCTTTAAAAATACAACCTGTATATACAACAACTAGGGAATACAACCTGTATATGCAACAACTAGGGAATACAACCTGTATATACAACAACTAGGGAATACAACCTGTATATACAACAACTAGGAAATACAACCTGTATATACAACAACTAGGGAATACAACCTGTATATACAACAACTAGGAAATACAACCTGTATATACAACAACTAGGGAATACAACCTGTATATACAACAACTAGGGAATACAACCTGTATATACAACAACTAGGAAATACAACCTATATGTACAACAACTAAGGAATACAACCTGTATATACAACAACTAGGGAATACAACCTGTATATACAACAACTAGGAAATACAACCTATATGTACAACAACTAAGGAATACAACCTGTATATACAACAACTAGGAAATACAACCTGTATATACAACAACTAAGGAATACAACCTGTATATACAACAACTAGGAAATACAACCTGTATACACAACAACTAGGGAATACAACCTGTATATACAACAACTAGGAAATACAACCTGCATATACAACAACTAGGGAATACAACCTGTATATACAACAACTAGGAAATACAACCTGTATATACAACAACTAGGGAATACAACCTGTATATAAAACAACTAGGAAATACAACCTGTATATACAACAACTAGGGAATACAACCTGTATATACAACAACTAGGGAATACAACCTGTATATACAACAACTAGGAAATACAACCTGTATATACAACAACTAGGAAATACAACCTGTATATACAACAACTAGGGAATACAACCTGTATATACAACAACTAGGAAATACAACCTGTATATACAACAACTAGGAAATACAACCTGTATATACAACAACTGGGGAATGCAACCTGTATATACAACTAGGAAATACAACCTGTATATACAACAACTAGAGAATACAACCTGTATATACAACAACTAGGAAATACAACCTGTATATTCAACAACTAGGGAATACAACCTGTATATACAACAACTAGGGAATACAACCTGTATATACAACAACTAGGAAATACAACCTGTATATACAACAGCTAGGAAATACAACCTGTATATACAACAACTAGGGAATACAACCTGTATATACAACAACTAGGGAATACAGCCTGTATATACAACAACTAGGAAATACAACCTGTATATACAACAACTAGGAAATACAACCTGTATATACAACTAGGAAATACAACCTGTATATACAACAACTAGGAAATACAACCTGTAATTCACAAACACAAAATCATTTCTACAATAACGGTAGGTAATGTTTAGACTACGAGACACTAGACACCTGTGCAACATCTGTGTCTTCAGATGAAGACATTTCGCCCACCAGTGACTTTTCAGTAATTCATTACTGAGTTGATATACGAAGATGAGGTCATCAGTCCCTCAGGATTGCAAAACACTGACGATGGTAGATGAGGTCATCAGTCCCTCAGCCTTGTAGAACTATGCACAGAAGACAGCAGAAGAGTAGATAAGAACATAAGAAAGAAGGAACACTGCAACAGGCCTACTGGCCCATGCGAGGCAGGTCCAAGTCTCCTATCGGCCAGTGCCCTAACTTAGTCAGGTCAGGTCACATTCACTTAAGGAAGGAGCACGTCGTCTGACCTAGTAGCACAAGCAAGTCAGGTCCAACTCACACCCACCCTCACCCACTCATGTATTTATCTAACCTATTTTTAAAACTACACAACGTTTTAGCCTCAATAACTGTACTCGGGAGTTTGTTCCACTCATCCACAACTCTATTACCAAACCAGTGCTTTCCTATATCCTTCCTGAATCTGAATTTTTCCAACTTAAAACCATTGCTGTGAGTCCTGTCTAGGCTAGATAATTTTAACACGCTATTTACATTCCCTTTATTTATTCCTGTTTTATATTTATGCACCTCAATCATATCCCCACTAACTGTACACCTTTCTGGAGAGTGCAGATTCAGAGCCTTCAGTCTATCCTCATAGGGAAGATTTCTGATACATGGTACATGGAATAAACTTTGTCATCCTCCTTTGTATGTTTTCCAGTGCATTTATATCCATTCTGTAATACGGTGACCAGAACTGTGCAGCATAGTCTAAATGAGGCCTAACCAAGGATATATAGAGTTGAAGAACAACCTGAGGACTTCTATTATTTATACTTCTAGATATGAAGCCAAGAATTCTGTTAGCTTTATTGCGAACACTAATGCACTGTTGTCTTGGTTTTAGATTACTGATAACCAGAACTCCTAAATTCTTTTCGCAATCAGTAGTATTAAGATCTACATTTAGTTTATATGTGGCATGGTTATTTTCCTGTCCAATGTTTAGTACTTTGCATTTGTCTATATCAAACTGCATCTGCCACTCAGCTCATCTCAGGAAACAGTGGAGTGTTAGGTAATCATTCTCTTAACCTTGAAGAACTACTGTATACACAACAGGGGAAGAAAAGGTAATCAGTCCCTCAGCCTATATGACCGTGTTCAGTACCTTGGACTTCAATAATGGAATCCAGGTGTAGCACATGCGTCTGAATCCTCACAAAATTGTTTCCCAAACCAATAATTTCCAATTCCTGGCCTATGTTGTACATCCATGGCCTTTTTCACCCCCACCCATCTCTCTCTCTCTCTCTCTCTCTCTCCCTCCTCCCTTCCCCCCACACCCTCGTTCTCTCTATCTCATTCCATCATAGGAGCCACAACATAAGGTGAAATATGCTGATGAGAAGAGATATAAACTAGGTTGGGCAGCTGACGGCAGGAACTAAGCAAACAGGGCTGTCAGCCCGCCCCTCACACCCTACAATGGGATGTCAGCGTAATCTGACGCCAGCTTGATGTATTGCCTGTCTAGCCTGTCTGTTCACCCGTCCCCCTGTCTCGAGGTGTGTGTCCGGGTGGCTAGCTGCGTGGTTGTGTAGGGTAGCTGGGTGGTTGTGTGGGGTAGCTGCGTGGTTGTGTAGGGTAGCTGCGTGGTTGTGTAGGGTAGCTGCGTGGTTATGTAGGGTAGCTGGGTGGTTGTGTAGGGTAGCTGCGTGGTTGTGTAGGGTAGCTGGGTGGTTGTGTGGGGTAGCTGGGTGGTTATGTAGGGTAGCTGGGTGGTTGTGTAGGGTAGCTGTGTGGTTATGTAGGGTAGCTGGGTGGTTGTGTGGGGTAGCTGCGTGGTTATGTAGGGTAGCTGGGTGGTTGTGTAGGGTAGCTGCGTGGTTATGAAGGGGTAGCTGGGTGGTTGTGTAGGGTAGCTGCGTGGTTATGTAGGGTAGCTGGGTGGTTGTGTAGGGTAGCTGAGTGGTTATGTAGGGTAGCTGGGTGGTTGTGTAGGGTAGCTGAGTGGTTATGAAGGGGTAGCTGGGTGGTTGTGTAGGGTAGCTGCGTGGTTGTGTAGGGTAGCTGCGTGGTTATGTAGAGTAGCTGGGTGGTTGTGTGGGGTAGCTGTGTGGTTATGTAGCGTAGCTGGGTGGTTGTGTAGGGTAACTGCGTGGTTATGTAGGATAGCTGGGTGGTTGTGTAGGGTAGCTGCGTGGTTGTGTAGGGTAGCTGGGTGGTTGTGTAGGGTAACTGCGTGGTTGTGTGGGGTAGCTGCGGGGTTGTGTAGGGTAGCTGCGGGGTTGTGTAGGGTAGCTGGGTGGTTGTGTAGGGTAGCTGGGTGGTTGTGTAGGGTAGCTTCGTGGTTATGTAGGGTAGCTGGGTTGTTGTGTAGGGTAGCTGCGTGGTTGTGTAGGGTAGCTGGGTGGTTGTGTAGGGTAGCTGCGTGTGCGTTGCGTAGTGTAGCTGGGTGCTTGTGTAGGGTAGCTGCGTGGTTGTGTAGGGTACCTGGATGGTTGTGTAGGGTAACTGCATGGTTGTGTGGGGTAGCTGCGTGGTTGCGTAGGGTAGCTGCGTGGTTGTGTAGGGTAGTTGGGTGGTTGTGTAGGGTAGCTGGGCGGTTGTGTAGGGTAGCTGGGTGGTTGTGTAGGGTAGCTGTGTGGTTGTGTAGGGTAGCTGGGTGGTTGTGTAGGGTAACTGGGTAGTTGTGTGGGGTAACTGCGTGGTTGTGTGGGGTAGCTGCGTGGTTGTGTAGGGTAGCTGCGTGGTTGTGTGGGGTAGCTGCGTGGTTGTGTGGGGTAGCTGCGTGGTTGTGTAGGGTAGCTGCGTAGTTTTGTAGGGTAGCTGGGTGGATGTGTGGGGTAGCTGGGTGGTTATGTAGGGTAGCTGGTGGTTGTGTGGGGTAGCTTCGTGGTTATGTAGGGTAGCTGGGTTGTGTAGGGTAGCTGCGTGGTTGTGTAGGGTAGCTGGGTGGTTGTGTAGGGTAGCTGGGTGGTTGTGTAGGGTAGCTGCGTGGTTGTGTAGGGTAGCTGGGTGGTTGTGTAGGGTAACTGCATGGTTGTGTGGGGTAGCTGCGTGGTTGCGTAGGGTAGCTGCGTGGTTGTGTAGGGTAGGTGGGTGGTTGTGTAGGGTAGCTAGGCGGTTGTGTAGGGTAGCTGGCTGGTTGTGTAGGGTAGCTGCGTGGTTGTGTAGGGTAGCTGGGTGGTTGTGTAGGGTAGCTGGGTGGTTGTGTAGGGTAACTGCGTGGTTGTGTGAGGTAGCTACGTGGTTGTGTAGGGTAGCGGCGTGGTTGTGTAGGGTAGCTGGGTGGTTGTGTGGGGTATCTGCGTGGTTGTGTAGGGTAGCTGCCTGGTTGTGTAGGGTAGCTGGGTGGTTGTGTGGGGTAGCTGGGTGGTTGTGTAGGGTAGCTGGGTGGTTGTGTAGGGTAACTGCGTGGTTGTGTAGGGTAGCTGGGTGGTTGTGTAGGGTAGCTGGGTGGTTGTGCAGGGTAGTTGTGTGGTTGCGTGGGGTAGCTGGGTGGTTGTGTGGGATAGCTGCGTGGTTATGTAGGGTAGCTGGGTGGTTGTGTGGAGTAGCTGCGTGGTTGTGTAGGGTAGCTGGGTGGTTGTGTAGGGTAGCTGGGTGGTTGTGTTGGGTACCTGCGTGGTTGTGTAGGGTAGCTGGGTGGTTGTGTAGGGTAGCTGGGTGGTTGTGCAGGGTAGTTGTGTGGTTGCGTAGGGTAGCTGCGTGGTTATGTAGGGTAGCTGGGTGGTTGTGTGGAGTAGCTGCGTGGTTGTGTAGGGTAGCTGGGTGGTTGTGTAGGGTAGCTGAGTGGTTGTGTAGGGTAGCTGGGTGGTTGTGTAGGGTAGCTGGGTGGTTGTGTGGGGTAGCTGGGTCGTTGTGTAGGGTAGTCGGTTAGTTGTGTGGGGTAGCTGCGTGGCTGTGTAGGGTAGCTGGGTGGTTGTGTGGGGTAGCTGCGTGGTTGTGTGGGGTAGCTGCGCGGTTGTGTTGGGTAGCTGGGTGGTTGTGCAGGGTAGCTGCGTGGTTTGTCGGGTAGCTGGGTGGTTGTGTAGGATAGCTGGGTGGTTGTGTAGGGTAGCTGGGTGGTTGTGTGGGGTAGCTGGGTGATTGTGTAGGGTAGCTGCGTGGTTGTGTAGGGTAGCTGCGTGGTTGTGTGGGGTAGCTGCGTGGTTGTGTGGGGTAGCTGCGTAGTTGTGTAGGGTAGCTGGGTGGTTGTGTAGGGTAGCTGGGTGGTTGTGTAGGGTAGCTACGTGGTTGTGTAGGGTAGCTGGGTAGTTGTGTAGGGTAGCTGGGTTGCTGTGTAGGGTAGCTGGGTGGTTGTGTAGGGTAGCTGCGTGGTTGTGTGGGGAAGCTGCGTGGTTGTGTGGGGTAGCTGCGTAGGGTAGCTGGGTGGTTGTGTAGGGTAGTCGGTTAGTTGTGTGGGGTAGCTGCGTGGCTGTGTAGGGTAGCTGGGTGGTTGTGTGGGGTAGCTGCGTGGTTGTGTGGGGTAGCTGCGCGGTTGTGTTGGGTAGCTGGGTGGTTGTGCAGGGTAGCTGCGTGGTTTGTCGGGTAGCTGGGTGGTTGTGTAGGATAGCTGGGTGGTTGTGTAGGGTAGCTGGGTGGTTGTGTGGGGTAGCTGGGTGATTGTGTAGGGTAGCTGCGTGGTTGTGTAGGGTAGCTGCGTGGTTGTGTGGGGTAGCTGCGTGGTTGTGTGGGGTAGCTGCGTAGTTGTGTAGGGTAGCTGGGTGGTTGTGTAGGGTAGCTGGGTGGTTGTGTAGGGTAGCTACGTGGTTGTGTAGGGTAGCTGGGTAGTTGTGTAGGGTAGCTGCGTGGTTGTGTGGGGTAGCTGCGTGGTTGTGTGGGGTAGCTGCGTAGTTGTGTAGGGTAGCTGGGTGGTTGTGTAGGGTAGCTGGGTGGTTGTGTAGGGTAGCTACGTGGTTGTGTAGGGTAGCTGGGTAGTTGTGTAGGGTAGCTGGGTTGCTGTGTAGGGTAGCTGGGTGGTTGTGTAGGGTAGCTGCGTGGTTGTGTGGGGAAGCTGCGTGGTTGTGTGGGGTAGCTGCGTAGGGTAGCTGGGTGGTTGTGTAGGGTAGTCGGTTAGTTGTGTGGGGTAGCTGCGTGGCTGTGTAGGGTAGCTGGGTGGTTGTGTGGGGTAGCTGCGTGGTTGTGTGGGGTAGCTGCGCGGTTGTGTTGGGTAGCTGGGTGGTTGTGCAGGGTAGCTGCGTGGTTTGTCGGGTAGCTGGGTGGTTGTGTAGGGTAGCTGGGTGGCTGTGTAGGGTAGCTGGGTGGGTGTATGGGGTAGTTGGGTGATTGTGTAGGGTAGCTGCGTGGTTGTGTAGGGTAGCTTCGTGGTTATGTAGGGTAGCTGGGTTGTTGTGTAGGGTAGCTGCGTGGTTGTGTAGGGTAGCTGGGTGGTTGTGTAGGGTAGCTGGGTGGTTGTGTAGGGTAGCTACGTGGTTGTGTAGGGTAGCTGGGTAGTTGTGTAGGGTAGCTGGGTTGCTGTGTAGGGTAGCTGGGTGGTTGTGTAGGGTAGCTGCGTGGTTGTGTGGGGAAGCTGCGTGGTTGTGTGGGGTAGCTGCGTAGGGTAGCTGGGTGGTTGTGTAGGGTAGCTGGGTGGTTGTGTAGGGTAGCTACGTGGTTGTGTAGGGTAGCTGGGTAGTTGTGTAGGGTAGCTGGGTTGCTCTGTAGGGTAGCTGGGTGGTTGTGTAGGGTAGCTGCGTGGTTGTGTAGGGTAACTGCGTGGTTGTGTAGGGTAGCTGGGTGGTTGTGTTGGGTAGCTGCGTAGTTGTGTAGGGTAGCTGGGTGGCTGTGTAGGGTAGCTGGGTGGCTGTGTAGGGAAGCTGGGTGGGTGTGTAGGTTAGCTGGGTAGTTGTGTAGGGTAGCTGCGTAGTTGTGTAGGGTAGCTGGGTGGTTGTGTGGGGTAGCTGCGTGGTTGTGTAGGGTAGCTGGGTGGTTGTGTAGGGTTGCTGGGTGGTTGTGTAGGGTAGGTGGGTGGTTGTGTAGGGTAGCTGGGTTGTTGCGTAGGGTACCTGCGTGGTTGAGTAGGGTAGCTGGGTAGTTGTGTAGGGTACCTGCGTGGTTGTGTAGGGTAGCTGGGTGAGTGTATGGGGTAGTTGGGTGATTGTGTAGGGTAGCTGGGTGGTTGAGTAGGTAATTGCGTGGTTGTGTAGGGTAGCTGGGTGAGTGTATGGGGTAGCTGGGTGATTGTGTAGGGTAGCTGGGTGGTTGAGTAGGTAATTGCGTGGTTGTGTAAGGTAGCTGCGTGATTGTGTAGGTAGCTGTGTGGTTGTGTAGGGTAGCTGGGTGGTTGTGTAGGGTAACTGTATCATGTGGGAGTTCGACACGTGGATTAGGTAAGAAATACTCACGTAGGCTGGTATTACGTATAATTACAGATAAGGTGGATAACGCCCTTACAGCCGTGACCTGCCTCCTTGCTCACTCTCGTATAACTAACTGACTGGCCGCCCGTACCCATATGTGAGAGGGTCTTTGAATAATGCCAGGTCAGCGCAATGAGTTCAGATAGTGACTCAGGCAGAGACGGTTGGTCGTGAGTCAACTGGCACAGTGGTTACTGGTAACTGGTTACTACTACTGAGAACTGCGTGGTTGTGTAGGGTAACTGCGTGGTTGTGTAGGGTAGCTGCGTGGTTGTGTAGGGAAGCTGCGTGCTTGTGTAGGGTAGCTGCGTGCTTGTGTAGGGTAGCTGCGTGGTTGTGTAGGGTAGCTGGGTGGTTGTGTAGGGAAGCTGCGTGCTTGTGTAGGGTAGCTGCGTGGTTGTGTAGGGTAGCTAGATGGTTATGTAGGGTAGCTGGGTGGTATTATTATTACGGAGCGCTAAATCCGTAGGGATTATACAACCCCTGTGGGAGGAGATGGAAGGCATTCAGGCTCATTTCAGGTTACCAAAGCACGGATCCAATTCCCTAGATCAAGAGCACCCTCACCAGCATCAAGGAACCTCTCTTGACGGATGTTTAAGACCAGGTCTGAGCTGCTCGCTTTGGAGCACAAGTCCCTTTGTTTCACGAGATAAACATTGTTAGTAACATTGTTAGTAACATTGTTAGTAACATTGTTAGTAACATTGTAAGTAACATTGTTAGTAACATTGTTAGTAACATTGTAAGTAACATTGTTAGTAACATTGTTAGTAACATTGTTAGTAACATTGTAAGTAACATTGTTAGTAACATTGTAAGTAACATTGTTAGTAACATTGTAAGTAACATTGTTAGTAACATTGTTAGTAACATTGTTAGTAACATTGTTAGCAATATTGTAAGTAACATTGTTAGTAACATTGTTAGTAACATTGTAAGTAACATTGTTAGTAACATTGTAAGTAACATTGTTAGTAACATTGTTAGTAACATTGTTAGTAACATTGTTAGTAACATTGTTAGCAATATTGTAAGTAACATTGTTAGTAACATTGTTAGTAACATTGTTAGTAACATTGTTAGTAACATTGTTAGTAACATTTGCCGCCGATGCAGCTAGTTTACTGTGCACCTCATATCCATCCATATGGATACACAAACTGCCTAGTAAACTCGGCTCTAGAAAGGGCAACACTAGTGTTTCTAGATAGTATATATCTATAGATTACAGGATCTCTTACTAATTTCAAGCAAATTTTGAGATATTTGCTATGAACAAAAGGTTATTATTGCTCTTTTGTCACTTATCCATAATGTTCCATGTGGCTCCCTGTACGTGCTGGAACACTCATTGTAATACCTGGAAGACTTAGCACTCTTAAATCGTGCTGTCAGAACCGGTAGGGGTTTATGACTGGTGTATAAACCCGGTATATCATGGGTTGCTTAATTGGTGAACCGGTTGGAAGACCTCTACATGTTCCTTGATAAACAATACTTCACCATCAACAATAAAGAACAATACCCTGACTGGAACAATACACAAATAACACACACGCCGAGTCACTTATTTACCACTTATTTTAGTAAAGGTGTGTACACTTTGTTTACGTTTTTTTTACATCTGGAAACCACTTAAAAAATACGACAAGACTTTAATATAATTACAATAAAACCTTCATTTTTATTTTTTAATGAGTCTAGTTGCCAAAGTTTTTTATTTTTGTCTTTGACCTAAATTGCAAGTCTAAGACAATAAATGAGGTATTTTTCTTATAGTCGTTCGGTAGGCATGCAAATCTTAATAATCAACGGGTTTTGATGTCGGCAATTTGGCTGCCCAAATAAATTAATCTGGTCAATAAATTTCACAGAGGCTGATGATGGGTCTTCCACAGCAGTCTTTTACTCGTGGTCTTCAATTTGGTCTCAAGGTGAGCTCAGGGTGAGCTCAGGGTAAGCTCAAAGATAATTACTGTCTTCACGAGACTGAATAAAGCTTGTCACGAATATACCGGTTCTGACAGCACGATTTAAGTGTGTGGAGGAAGTCCATGATTTGATTGGATAATTGACAGCTAACAAGTACTGGAGAATTCGTGTGGATTCTCTTTAAGATCTGGTACTATGTGCTGTGGCTCAGTCCCTTTATGATAATAGACAATAGATATGCTACGGTATATTCACGATTTTTGCAGCCATTGTCAACATGGATGGTAGGCTGCAAGAAAGTAACTATCCAGAGAGGTATCACCTTCAGGCTGCATAACTATCCAGAGAGGTATCACCTTCAGGCTGCATAACTATTCAGAGAGGCATCAACTTCAGGCTGCATAACTATCCAGAGAGGTATCACGTTAAGGCTACATAGCTATCCAGAGAGGTATCGCCTTCAGGTTGCATAGCTATCCAGAGAAGTATCACCTTAAGGCTGCTTAACTATTCAGAGAGGCATCACCTTCAGGCTACTAGAGAGCAACTATCCAGAGAGGTATCACCTTCTTGTCATACTGTACGATTGTCAAATGGAAATCTGTTCCCCATTTTGTCCACTGGTAGTAGCTTGGTAGACAGCAGCCATCCAGGGAGGTATAAACGTAATATTGTATGAGTGAGATATGGAAGAGTATTAAATACTTTTGCACTCCGTGAGTATTGCTGTTCTTTTGTCTCGTGAGCATCAAAGATGGCAGGAAAAAATCTTACAAATTTATACCTTCAGACAGTATACACTCGCCTTTACGTCTCTGGGCCTCGGTATAGTTCGCATTCCTGTAATTTGCCTTTTTCATTATACATAAGAACATAAAGGAGGAACAGTGCAATAGGCCTGTTGGTCCATACAAAATGTTTGTGAAAACTGGGGGATATAAGAGTTATGGAAGAGTTACACGAGTTGTTTAGCGTGAGACACAGGTTCAGTTTTGGTTATCTTGTATTTTCACAAAAAAGAGAGTTTTGAGTTATGATATTCCTTGAAAAAAGGTGCCACCAGGCCAGCGGAGAGCTCTTGATCCAAGGAAATTGGAGCCACCATCCCCTTTCTCTAATCGAACCAGATTACATCCCATTTCCCAGCTGCTGCATGGCCCCTGTGGGTTTAGTGTTTCCCACTACGGGTGTTATGAGACGCTACTCAGGCTGTAGTTGAATGTATCTACGTACATAGAAATGAAACCACGAAACAAGTGATTCTGAATCATTTACCAAACTGTGGCAGTCCAGGATTCGACCCCACGATACACTGCCTCGCCTCAAGGTGCCACACAATGTACAAGATCGTACAGGATGGCTCAGTTGGTAAGGTGACATATACATTGCGTGACCTCTTGAGGTGGGACAATGTGTCGTGGGGTCGAATCCTGGCCTGCCGCAGTTTGGTAAATGATCTACGTATATATGGGAGAGCGGAAGGAAGTTAGGATTAAATTGCTAAAGTTTATATTAGGATAAATGTGTGTAGTTTAAACTAATGTTGATTTCCTCTGTTTTTATAGACCCGCGTATCTCGGTATCTTTATCTCAAGACGACTCAAGAAATAGTAATGACACGATTGCAATCCCGGCCGGGGGTATGGTTTATTTGCAATCGTGTCATTACGATTTCTTGAGTCATGTTGACGGCAGTGAAGGGACTTGAGCTAGAGTTCGTCACGGCCACGCTAGCTGGAGATTCGTCTGTAAAAACTTGCATTTGTGGTCACAGAGGTGCCTGTGCTAACCTTCCTATGGTGTAGAAATATACCTAGTTGGATGAATCTTATTGTGGCTAGCTGGTCTAGTGGCTAACGCGACGGGCTGGAGTTTTGAGACTATGACCGCGGGTTCAATCCCGGCCGGGGGTATGGTTTATCTCAAGACGTTTCGCCAACCAGTAACTTTATCAGTTCAGTACAGAAATATATGAAGACAGTGGAAAATGAGGTGATCAATCCCTTAGCCTTGCACAATTATACTCAAAAGATAATGGAAGATGGGTAATCGGTCCCTTAACCTGAAAGCCGATGTTCGGGGCCTCAGTCTTAATAAATCTAAAACACAGGTAGAAGTCAGGTGTTGCATGTGTTTAATTCCTCGCCTTGTGACTTCAAGGTAATTATTTCTTTTCCATTCTGTACCTCACTTCACTCTCAACTACACTCCTGTAAATATAAACTGGTTTATTCTCTCATTCTTCACGTAATTTAGGACGTACGGTAATTTTTCCTTTATTCCCGATCACTCTTTCTTCATTTCTACCTTTATTCGACTGTCTCTCTAAGACTGCCTCTTCCACCTCTACCTAAAACTCAACCTTCTAACCATCTTGGATGAAAGCATGTGTTACCAAGAGGTAACTAACTTTATAATGCTCTGAAAGGAGCGTAACACCACTTGATAAAGCTCTACATAGCGAGACATGACTTGATAAAGCTCTACTCAGCGAGACATGACTTGATAAAGCTCTACTCAGCGAGACATGACTTGATAAAGCTCTACACAGTGAGACATGACTTGATAAAGCTCTACACAGCGAGACAAAACTTGATAAAGCTCTACACAGTGAGACATGACTTGATAAAGCTCTACACAGTGAGACATGACTTGATAAAGCTTTACACAGCGAGACATGACTTAATAAAGCTCTACACAGTGAGACATGACTTGATAAAGCTCTACACAGTGAGACATGACTTGATAAAGCTCTACACAGCAAGACATGACTTGATAAAGCTCTACACAGAGCGAAACCTGATTTGATAAAGCTCTACGTAAGCGAAAAATGGCTTGATGAAGCTCTATGCAAAACGAAAAATTACTTGATAATGCTCTACACAGTGAAAAATGACGCAAACTCTATACAGGAGAGAGACATGAACGACACATGCTATAGCTCTACAAGGAGCGAAATGTTGTCTCAACAAAAGCTTATTTTGCAGACTGTCTTTCGGTCGCCAGCGATGTTTCTCCACATTCACTGATTACGACAGATTAGCGTCAGTTGACGTAAGTTAACCTCCCTAAAAAAGCGCAATAATGTATACAGGAGAGAATGTATTGTCAAACGTGTGCGGATATATCGTTCACTGGATGGATATCTCGTTCACTGGAAGGATATCTCGTTCAATGGATGGATATATCGCTCTCTGGGTGGATATCTCGTTCTCTGGATGGATATCTCGTTTGCTGGATGGATATCTCGTTCGCTGGATGGATATCTCGTTCACTGGATGGATATCTCGTTCACTATATGGATATCTCGTTCACTGGATGGATATCTCGTTCAATGGATGGATATATCGCTCTCTGGGTGGATATCTCGTTCTCTGGATGGATATCTCGTTCGCTGAATGGATATCTCGTTCGCTGGATGGATATCTCCTTCTCTGGATGAATATCTCGTCCTGTGGATGGATATCTCAGATGCTGGATGGATTTATCGTTCATTGAATGGATATGGTATTTAAAATAATCTAGCCGCCTTAGCGGCTACATTATTTTAAACCTAGCCTCAAGAAGCCTGGTCATAACCACTGCCGCGGGGGCGTTGACCCCCGGTACACCATCCTGGTAAGAGTGACCGTCTTAGAGCCAGACTCTTGCACCTTAAACCTCTCCCTTGAGTTACTCCATTTTGTTGATGCGTGAGGTTTTAAAGCCTGTCGACCACACGAGGGTCATGTCATTCGTCAGCGCATTCGATGTTGGTGAGGGGCAATGTATATTAAAATGCCCACAAGTTATAATCCTCCGGGTTTAGCGCTTCCCCCTTGATTATAATAATAATAATAATGCATATTAGACCCACCAGTTGGACGTGTACTGGACGAGTGACGTCATTTGTTTACTCTTGCACATCTCCAAAATTCAAACATTTCCGCTATTTTAAGCTCAGTTTCAAGCTATTTTTTCAGCCCTGAAACCATTAAGACTTCGTGCCATCTTCGTGCCACCAGTCAAAAATATTTTAATCTCTAAGACAGAGATAGAAGTAAATTTTCTGAGAGATATACACCTCTCTGTACATATATTTTTGTGTGCTAAACAACAAGGGGAAATACAAAATTAATTTTAATAATAATAATAATAATAATAATAATAATAATAATAATAATAATATTATTATTATTATTATTATTAAGTTTACGTATTCAAAAAATCATCATTAGTAGTAACGCTTTTTATTAATTCTGGGGGATATGATTTGTGTGATAAAGTGTATGGTAGAGTTATTATTGAAAGAATTAAGAGTAAGAGGGAGGGTAAGATGGCAGATGAACAAGGAGGCTTTAGGAAGGGTAGGGGGTGTGTAGACCAAGTGTTTACAGTGAAACATACGTGAACGGTATTTAGATAAGGGTAAAGAGGTTTATGTGGCATTTATGGATTTGGAAAAGGCGTATAAAGTGGATAGGGGGGCAATGTGGCAGATGTTGCAAATGTATAGAATAAGAGGTAGGTTACTGAAAGCAGTGAAGAGTTTTTACGAGGATAGGGAGGGCAGATACTCCATTAAGGATGCAAATACTCTTAAACGCAAAGTATACAGAAAACTCACCAATAAGGGATGACCTAGTACACTACCTCTCTCACCATGATCTCAAAAACCAAGGTATACCACACAGAGCCGCATACGGTATAATTATAGTAATATAGTCGTACCTACCGACCCTAGGTTACGTTGCTATTTTCTCTAGCTTGTCTCATTAAAGAGTTATGATACCTTGTAATCCTGTAGTTAAGTATTCAGTGGTTCTCGTCCTGAGTTATGTCAAATCCGAAGTAAATTATCTACCTCGTAAATATAATGCTGACAGAAACTGCTCAACCGGTTTTTAAATCAGCCCCAGAAGGTAGATGTAACTTTCTGTTGCAAGGACGATTCATCACTTCGCTTTATTGAATAGTAAAGAGATTGCCAAACTTTTGGAAGAGCTGGTTGTTTGCTAGCCATTTGTCATGGAACCTCGACGAGTGCGGGAAGCGTGGCGCTAGATTTAGGTATCGTTATCAATAATGCATTATCAGAATGTATTATGGTGAGAAATGTGGGTGGTTACTTGCGGTGGAGGAGCGAGTGATTAGATGACAGTGTTATGACAGGCTGGAGGCCGTATTCTTCAGTGGGAATGGAGACAGAGGCACATATAACATAAGGAGAAACTATACCACGGGTAGGGTTAGAACCCGCGATCAGAGAGTCTCAAAACTCCAGATCGACTCTCTGATCGCGGGTTCGAACAACGTATCGAACAAAGGAGACTTTTTCATGATTTGGGAAGTTTTCTTAAGATTGAAACGTTTTCCCCAGTGTGACTGTCTTAGACAGGCATGTAACCTCCGTCTGTCAATTTCTGACCTCAATCTACCAATTTCTTTATGTGTTTATGACCTGATCTGGTATCAGGTCTCTCAGTCTATAACTTCTGTCAGTTACTGACATGGTTTCAGTATGTCAGTTCATCTCCCTCTGTCACTCTTTCAGATACAGACGATTTTTAACATGTTTCTGCATTAAATTCCACAATTAGTTTAACGTTTTTAGATTTTACTACAGAAATGGCTAGTTTATTATGCACCTAATATCCATCCTGTGGATGGCAATGGCTAGTTTAATTTTGCATCCCATATCCATCCTATGGACGGTAGTGGTTAGTTTACCGTGCACCTCTTATCCTTTCTGGGGACGGTATGGATGCACAGAACTCCTAAGAACTAGGCACCAAAAGGATTACCAGGAGTACATCTGGATATGTATCCATTACTGATTTCTGTTGCGAGCAAATTTAGGATATTTGCTTAATGTGTCTTATCTTATTTTCATTACACATCACAGCTTATTGTTCCTTGTAAATACTCTTCAATAAACGAACTGTCAAGAGAATGACCGATTTTCATGATTTTAATGAGAAAACAGAAGTGCAACGTGTACCCAATACCTGGAGTATACCTGGAGACGGTCAGGTACTGATTTTAGGTGCCTGTCCAGCACCCTCTTGAATACAGCCAGGGGTCTGTTGGTAATCCCCCTTATGTATGCTGAGAGGCATTTGAACAGTCTTGGGTCCCTGACACTGACTGTGTTGTCTTTCAGTGTACTCAAAGCGCCCCTGCTTTTCACTGGGGGAATGTTGCATCTCCTGCCGAGTCTTTTGCTTTCACAGGGAGTGATTTTCGTGTGCAAGTTTGGTACCAATCTCTCTAGGATTTTCCAAGTGTATATTATCTTGTATCTTTCTCGCCTGCATTCCAGGGAATACAAAACAAGGGACTTCAGCCGTTCCCAGAAATCTAGGTCCTTTATCGTACTAATGTGTGTAGTGAAAGTTCTTTGTATACTCTCCAGGTCAGCAATTTCGTCTGCCTTGAAGGGGAAAGTTAGTGTACATCAGTATTCCAGCAACAAGTCAATAAGTTTACGTAGACCAACACTGGTCATCACCCTCAGTTCACACCAGAAAAATTACCAATACGTTCCTGTCTTCAAGAGGAAATTCGATAAGTTTAATCCAGTTAGTTCCTGATTAGCCAGGCTGTGGTGCCTACTTTGGACTGCGTGCTGCTGACCCCAATAACCTGACTGATCAGGCCAGCAGCCCTGGTCAGGGACCGAGCCCCTGAGACAATAATCCCTGGAATCAAAAACATTGACAATAGGTAAGTCTTTCTTTTAATTAGTGTAAAAGGACAAGCTTGTTATATGACCCTGTGTACACTTTATAAAGCTCTAGATTTTATTGACACAGTGTCTCACCCTGTGTACACTTTATAAAGCTCTAGGTTTTATTGACACAGTGTCTCACCCTGTGTACACTTTATAAAGCTCTAGGTTTTATTGACACAGTGTCTCACCCTGTGTACACTTTATAAAGCTCTAGGTTTTATTAACACAGTGTCTCACCCTGTGTACACTTTATAAAGCTCTAGATTTTATTGACACAGTGTCTCACCCTGTGTACACTTTATAAAGCTCTAGGTTTTATTGACACAGTGTCTCACCCTGTGTACACTTTATAAAGCTCTAGCTTTTATTGACACATTGTCTCACCCTGTGTACACTTTATAAAGCTCTAGCGTTTATTAACACAGTGTCTCACCCTGTGTACACTTTATAAAGCTCTAGGTTTTATTAACACAGTGTCTCACCCTGTGTACACTTTATAAAGCTCTAGGTTTTATTAACACAGTGTCTCACCCTGTGTACACTTTATAAAGCTCTAGGTTTTATTAACACAGTGTCTCACCCTGTGTACACTTTATAAAGCTCTACGTTTTATTAACACAGTGTCTCACCCTGTGTACACTTTATAAAGCTCTAGGTTTTATTAACACAGTGTCTCATCCTGTGTACACTTTATAAAGCTCTAGGTTTTATTAACACAGTGTCTCATCCTGTGTACACTTTATAAAGCTCTAGGTTTTATTAACACAGTGTCTCACCCTGTGTACACTTTATAAAGCTCTAGGTTTTATTAACACAGTGTCTCACCCTGTGTACACTTTATAACGCTCTAGCGTTTATTAACACAGTGTCTCACCCTGTGTACACTTTATAAAGCTCTAGCGTTTATTAACACAGTGTCTCACCCTGTTTACACTTTATAACGCTCTAGCGTTTATTAACACAGTGTCTCACCCTGTGTACACTTTATAAAGCTCTACACAGAACAAAATGTTGCTCCATTAAAATCTTGTGGTGAATGGTTTTGAAAACCGACAAGTTGAAGAACTGAGACACTTGTGCACAAGTGTCTTAATTCTTCAATTAAAATCTCACTGTGCAACCTGCCTTTCTTCATTAACCGTCGGTAATACGCCAGTGTAGAATTCAGATGTACATATTAAAAACTAAATGTACAATCCTTTTGGATTCCACCATGCACTGAATTATTCCTTCATCATTAAGTTATTAAATTAGCTAAAGTATCCTGAAGGGTAAAGTTGAATATTAAACCATACCAAGGGTGGGGATAGAACCCGCGATCAGAGAGTCTCAAAACGAGACGGTCTGGAGTTTTGAGACTCTTTGATCGCGGGTTCTATTCCCGCCCGTGATATGGTTTGTTTGCAATCGTGTCATTACGATTTCGTGAGTCAAGCAGAATATCACTTAGGTATATCTGTGTCAAGCATTAGAAATAATATTAGAAGTAAATAATAAGTCTGAATATCGAAGGAACACAGATCAGCGTGTGCTACATGTGTTGTTTTTCCAGTGTTGCCTGGCACTGATTTGCACCTGTTGGGGTTGAATTCCAGCAGCCACGTGTGTATCGGGTTATATACGTGCTATAGTAACAAGGATCTTGTGTAACAGTTGGGTATCTTTTATGTTAAGATATTCTACAGTCGAATTCAGAGATAAAAACAATATAGAGAGGAGAAATACCTGTATGTGTCTTACTCATTTCCTTGTCGGTGTTGTGTACTTTTCTTGTAGTGAACAAAGGTCGTCTCCTGGAGTCCAGTTTCCAGTGCTTGTTTGTGTGGTGCTCAACTATGCAGACTTGGAACCTCCATGTTGAGAGGTCACCTCAGCTCTAAACGTTTCGTCTTCAGTGGTAAATTTATCCTTCTTCCAAGCCATCATGGGAGGATCCTTTGGGGAATATCGGTTCCATGAGGCACTTGTATGTATCTCCGCTTGCATATATTCCTTAATCCTTTATTTAAGGATTTACTTGTTTGTGGGTTAATGAGAAAGGTTTGGATTCTTCTTTCTGATTTCGCTCTAATGTTCCAGTCTTTAGCTCATCGTTAGACTACTGTCAGTTTGTATTGTTTACTGACTTTTTGCTATCAGTTTGCCTCCATTTTTGTTTTCCTTAGATTACCATTTTTGTTTCTTGCTTTTCCTATTTCTCGTATTTTATTTTATTATGCTTATTATATTATGTCCACGCTTTCACTTTTAAAATTACTACTACTACTACCAGTACCTCACCAATACTACTAATACCACTGCTACTAATACCACTGCTGCTACTACTACTACTGCCAGTACCTCACCACTGCTGTTACCCTTGCTGTTACTAATGTTACTACTACTACTACTGCCTCTGCCACTACTACTACCCATACTTACACTACCATTACTACTACTACTACTACTACCTTCTTCCCCTCTTCCCCTTCTCATATATCTTCTGGTCTTCACTTCTCGTTTTAGTGTGACTTGTCAATGGCCTAAGACGGACTGAAGAATCGGCATAAATTTCCTCTCCTAGGTGCGTGTTGGTGTATTGTGCGAGTGATCTCTCGTGTGCGTGCCCCAGGGTTTGTGAATATGTGCCCCAGGGTATTTGAATGTGTGCCCCAGGGTAGGGGGTGGGCGTGGGGACCACTTCCGCCCATCAGAGGGGCTGCTACGATAATGCTTTCTAATCGAAAGTCTACGATATGGTGCGGCCCCGGAGCCAATAAGCGGGTCGGGCCAGACCTCACTTCGTTAACATAATCTTGGCACTGGGAGCGCCCGCACCTCCACTAATTGGGGGATTACTGAGCCTAGTGGGGCACGCCCACCCCCCTACCACCACCGCATCTTCCCCCAACTTCTTCCCCCTCTCCCCTTATCCTCCCTTACCCCTCCTCCCCTTGGGGATAATGTATAAGGGTCATGTCCACACCCACTATTCTTGTGTCTTCTTCCTTAATTCCTCACCTTCTTCCCTTCCAGTTTCCTCCTTTCTCTCCTCCATCCCATTTCTCTTCATCCTACTGTTTCTACTGTTTTCCTTTTACTTTCTCTCCCTTGTTCCGTATCTTGCCACCTCCTCCTCGTTCTCATAATTTCTATCTCTCATCCCACTTACTCCTGTTTCTCTTTGCCTTTTCCTCTTTCCCCTTCCTCATCTCCTTTCCTCCTCTTATTACTCTTATTCGTTTCACCTCTTACTCTCCCTCCTTTTCATTTTTGTCCTCTTTCTCCTCCTATTCCTCTTTTTCTTCTTCTCTTCCTCCTCTCGCATCTCCTCTTCCTTCTCTCATCCGCGAAAATTATATCTCGACACAGTGTTCACGTGTGTTCCTCCCTATAACAGTGTTCACGTGTGTTCCTCCCTATAACACAGTGTTCACGTGTGTTCCTCCCTATAACAGTGTTCACGTGTGTTCCTCCCTATAACAGTGATCACGTGTGTTCCTCCCTATAACACAGTGTTCACGTGTGTTCTTCCCTATAACAATGTTCACGTGTGTTCGTCCCTATAACAGTGTTCACGTGTGTTCCTCCCTATAACACAGTGTTCACGTGTGTTCTTCCCTATAACAATGTTCACGTGTGTTCCTCCCTATAACAGTGTTCACGTGTGTTCTTCACTATAACAGTGTTCACGTGTGTTCTTCCCTATAACACAGTGTTCACGTGTGTTCTTCCCTATAACAGTGTTCACGTGTGTTCCTCCCTATAACAGTGTTCACGTGTGTTCCTCACTATAACACAGTGTTCACGTGTGTTCTTCCCTATAACAGTGTTCACGTGTGTTATTCCCTATAACAGTGTTCACGTGTGTTCTTCCCTATAACAGTGTTCAGGTGTTTTCTTCACTATAACACAGTGTTCACGTGTGTTCTTCCCTATAGCACAGTGTTCACATGTGTTCTTCCCTATAACAGTGTTCACGTGTGTTCTTCCCTATAACAGTGTTCATGTGTGTTCTTCCCTATAACACAGTGTTCACGTGTGTTTTTCCCTATAGCACAGTGTTCACGTGTGTTCTTCCCTATAACACAGTGTTCACGTGTGTTCTTCCCTATAACAGTGTTCACGTGTGTTCTTCCCTATAACACAGTGTTCACGTGTGTTCTTCATTACAACATAGTGTTCACGTGTGTTCTTCACTATAACACAGTGTTCGCGTGTGTTCTTCCCTATAACACAGTGTTCACGTGTGTTCTTCCCTACAACACAGTGTTCACGTGTGTTCTTCCCTATAACACAGTGTTCACGTGTGTTCTTCCCTATAACAGTGTTCGCATGTGTTCTTCACTATAACACAGTGTTCCCGTGTGTTCTTCCTTATAACACAGTGTTCGCGTGTGTTCTTCCCTATAACACAGTGTTCACGTGCGTTCTTCCCTATAACACAGTGTTCGCGTGTGTTCTTCACTATAACAGTGTTCACGTGTGTTCACTATAACAGTATTCACGTGTGTTCTTCCCTATAACAGTGTTCACGTGTGATCTTCCCTATAACAAAGTGTTCACGTGTGTTCTTTCCTATTACACAGTGTTCACGTGTGTTCTTCCCTATAACAGTGTTCACGTGTGATCTTCCCTATAACACAGTGTTCACGTGTGTTCTTTCCTATTACACAGTGTTCACGTGTGTTCTTTCCTATTACACAGTGTTCACGTGTGTTCTTCACTATAACACAGTGTTCACGTGTGTTCTTCCCTATAACAATGTTCACGTGTGTTCTTCCCTATAACAGTGTTCACGTGTGTTCTTCACTATAACACAGTGTTCACGTGTGTTCCTCCCTACAACAGTGTTCACGTGTGTTCCTCCCTACAACACAGTGTTCACGTGTGTTCCTCCCTATAACACAGTGTTCACGTGTGTTCCTCCCTATAACACAGTGTTCACGTGTGTTCCTCCCTATAACAATGTTCACGTGTGTTCCTCCCTATAACAGTGATCACGTGTGTTCCTCCCTATAAGTGTTCACGTGTGTTTCTCCCTATAACACAGCGTTCACGTGTGTTCTTCCCTATAACAATGTTCACGTGTGTTCCTCAATATAACAGTGTTCACGTGTGTTCTTCACTATAACACAGTGTTCACGTGTGTTCTTCCCTATAACACAGTATTCACGTGTGTTCTTCCCAATAACAGTGTTCACGTGTGTTCCTCCCTATAACAGTGTTCACGTGTGTTCCTCACTATAACAGTGTTCACGTGTGTTCTTCCCAATAACAGTGTTCACGTGTGTTATTCCCTATAACAGTGTTCACGTGTGTTCTTCCCTATAACAGTGTTCACGTGTTTTCTTCACTATAACACAGTGTTCACGTGTGTTCTTCCCTATAGCACAGTGTTCACATGTGTTCTTCCCTATAACAGTGTTCACGTGTGTTCTTCCCTATAACAGTGTTCATGTGTGTTCTTCCCTATAACACAGTGTTCACGTGTGTTTTTCCCTATAGCACAATGTTCACGTGTGTTCTTCCCTACAACACAGTGTTCACGTGTGTTCTTCACTATAACACAGTGTTCGCGTGTGTTCTTCCCTATAACACAGTGTTCACGTGTGTTCTTCCCTATAACACAGTGTTCACGTGTGTTCTTCCCTACAACACAGTGTTCACGTGTGTTCTTCACTATAACACAGTGTTCGCGTGCGTTCTTCCCTATAACACAGTGTTCACGTGTGTTCTTCCCTATAACAGTGTTCGCATGTGTTCTTCACTATAACAGTGTTCGCGTGTGTTCTTCCTTATAACACAGTGTTCGCGTGTGTTCTTCCCTATAACACAGTGTTCACGTGTGTTCACTATAACAGTATTCACGTGTGTTCTTCCCTATAACAGTGTTCACGTGTGATCTTCCCTATAACACAGTGTTCACGTGTGTTCTTTCCTATTACACAGTGTTCACGTGTGTTCTTCCCTATAACAGTGTTCACGTGTGATCTTCCCTATAACACAGTGTTCACGTGTGTTCTTTCCTATTACACAGTGTTCACGTGTGTTCTTTCCTATTACACAGTGTTCACGTGTGTTCTTCACTATAACAGTGTTCACGTGTCTTCTTCCCTATAACAATGTTCACGTGTGTTCTTCCCTATAACAGTGTTCGTGTGTTCTTCCCTATAACAGTGTTCACGTGTGTTCCTCCCTACAACAGTGTTCACGTGTGTTCCTCCCTATAACACAGTGTTCACGTGTGTTCCTCCCTATAACACAGTGTTCACGTGTGTTCCTCCCTATAACACAGTGTTCACGTGTGTTCCTCCCTATAACACAGTGTTCACGTGTGTTCCTCCCTATAACAATGTTCACGTGTGTTCCTCCCTATAACAGTGATCACGTGTGTTCCTCCCTATAAGTGTTCACGTGTGTTTCTCCCTATAACACAGCGTTCACGTGTGTTCTTCCCTATAACAATGTTCACGTGTGTTCCTCCCTATAACAGTGTTCACGTGTGTTCTTCACTATAACAGTGTTCACGTGTGTTCTTCCCTATAACACAGTATTCACGTGTGTTCTTCCCAATAACAGTGTTCACGTGTGTTCCTCCCTATAACAGTGTTCACGTGTGTTCCTCACTATAACACAGTGCTCACGTGTGTTCTTCCCTATAACAGTGTTCACGTGTGTTATTCCCTATAACAGTGTTCACGTGTGTTCTTCCCTATAACAGTGTTCACGTGTTTTCTTCACTATAACACAGTGTTCACGTGTGTTCTTCCCTATAGCACAGTGTTCACATGTGTTCTTCCCTATAACAGTGTTCACGTGTGTTCTTCCCTATAACAGTGTTCATGAGTGTTCTTCCCTATAACACAGTGTTCACGTGTGTTTTTCCGTATAGCACAGTGTTCACGTGTGTTCTTCCCTACAACACAGTGTTCACGTGTGTTCTTCACTATAACACAGTGTTCGCGTGTGTTCTTCCCTATAACACAGTGTTCACGTGTGTTCTTCCCTATAACACAGTGTTCACGTGTGTTCTTCCCTACAACACAGTGTTCACGTGTGTTCTTCACTATAACACAGTGTTCGCGTGTGTTCTTCCCTATAACAGTGTTCACGTGTGTTCTTCCCTATAACAGTGTTCGCATGTGTTCTTCCCTATAACACAGTGTTCACGTGCGTTCTTCCCTATAACACAGTGTTCGCGTGTGTTCTTCACTATAACACAGTGTTCACGTGTGTTCACTATAACAGTATTCACGTGTGTTCTTCCCTATAACAGTGTTCACGTGTGATCTTCCCTATAACAAAGTGTTCACGTGTGTTCTTTCCTATTACACAGTGTTCACGTGTGTTCTTTCCTATTACACAGTGTTCACGTGTGTTCTTCACTATAACACAGTGTTCACGTGTCTTCTTCCCTATAAAAATGTTCACGTGTGTTCTTCCCTATAACAGTGTTCACGTGTGTTCTTCCCTATAACACAGTGTTCACGTGTCTTCTTCCCTATAACAATGTTCACGTGTGTTCTTCCCTATAACAGTGTTCACGTGTATTCTTCCCTATAACAGTGTTCACGTGTGTTCTTCCCTATAACAGTGTTCACGTGTGTTCTTCACTATAACAGTGTTCACGTGTGTTTTTCCCTATAACACAGTGTTACATATGTTCTTCCCTATAACACAGTGTTCACGTGTGTTCTTCCCTATAACACAGCGTTATGTATGTTCTTCCCTATAACACAGTGTTCACGTGTGTTCTTCCCTATAACAATGTTCACGTGTGTTCTTCCCTATAACAGTGTTCACGTGTGTTCTTCCCTATAACAGTGTTCACGTGTGTTTTTCCCTATAACACAGTGTTACGTATGTTCTTCCCTATAACACAGTGTACACGTATGTTCTTCCCTATAACACAGTGTTCACGTGTGTTCTTCCCTATAACAGTGTTACGTATATTCTTCCCTATAACACAGTGTACACGTGTGCTGATGACACCAAAATAGGCCGTCCAATTCATTCTAATGAGGAAACTAGAGCACTCCAGGATGATTTGAATAGACTGATGCAATGGTCGGAGAAGTGGCAGATGAAGTTTAATATTGACAAATGCAAGGTGATAAATGTTGGACAGTTAAATAACCATGCCACATATAAACTAAATAATGTAGATCTTAATACTACTGATTGCGAAAAGGATTTAGGAGTTCTGGTTAGAAGTAATCTAAAACCAAGACAACAGTGCATTAGTGTTCGCAATAAAGCTAACAGAATTCTTGGCTTCATATCTAGAAGTATAAATAATAGAAGTCCTCAGGTTGTTCTTCAACTCGATATATCCTTGGTTAGGCCTCATTTAGACTATGCTGCTCAGTTCTGGTCACCGTATTACAGAATAGATACAAATGCTCTCGAAAACGTACAGAGGAGGATGACAAAGTTGATCCCATGTATCAGAAATCTTCCCTATGAGGATAGACTGAGGGCCCTGAATCTGCACTCTCTCGAAAGGCGTAGAATTAGGGGGGATATGATAGAGGTGTATAAATGGAAAAAGGAATAAATAAAGGGGATGTAAATAGCGTGCTGAAAATTTCCAGCCAAGACAGGACTCGCAGCAATGGTTTCAAGTTGGAAAAATTCAGATTCAGGAAGGATATAGGAAAGTACTGGTTTGGTAATAGAGTTGTGGATGAGTGGAACAAACTCCCGAGTACAGTTATTGAGGCTAAAACGTTGTGTAGTTTTAAAAATAGGTTAGATAAATACATGAGTGGGTGTGGGTGGGTGTGAGTTGGACCTGACTAGCTTGTGCTGCTGGGTCTGGTGCCGTGCTCCTTCCTTGAGTGGAGGTGACCAGACTGGGTGGGTCATTGGGCTAATTCGGGGGGGTGGGGGGGAATGAACCTGCTCCGCATGGGTCAGTAGGCCTGTTGCAGTGTTCCTTCTTTATGTTCTTATGTTCTTATAACACAGTGTTCACGTGTGTTCTTCACTATAACAGTGTTCACGTGTGTTCTTCACTATAACACAGTGTTCACGTGTGTTCTTCACTATAACACAGTGTTCACATGTGTTCTTCACTATAACAGTGTTCACGTGTGTTCTTCACTATAGCACAGTGTTCACGTATGTTCTTCCCTATAACACAGTGTTCACGTATGTTCTTCCCTATAACACAGTGTTCAGAGTGGCAGCTGCTGGCCTCCCTCCCCGTGTTCTCTACCTAGAGAGATGGAACAATATGGCTCCCTCTTCTACCCATTCTTCATTCTCTATATTCCTTCATTCATCATTACACAGCGCCCTCTTATCGTTTATCCATTTTTTCCCATAATTTCAATCCTTCCATACCTCCTTCACTTCTTTCTTCCCTCCATTGCTTCTTCCTTCCTTCCTTCCTTCCCTGTTTACTTTCTGCCTTCTTTTGGCTTGATCTTCTCTCTTTTCCTTCCTTACTTCCTAGTTACTTCTTTCCTCCACTTCTTTCTTACTTCCTTCATTCATTTCTTCCTTACTTTCTTCCTTCATTTCTTCCCTACTTCCTTCCCTCATTTCTTCCCTACTTTCTTCCCTCATTTCTTCCCTACTTTCTTCCCTACTTTCTTCCCTCATTTCTTCCCTACTTCCTTCCTTCATTTCTTCCCTACTTCCTTCCTTCTTCCCTACTTCCTTCATTTCTTCCCTACTTCCTTCTTCCCTAGTTCCTTCCTTCTTTCCTACTTCCTTCATTTCTTCCCTACTTCCTTCTTCCCTAGTTCCTTCCTTCTTCCCTACTTCCTTCATTTCTTCCCTACTTCCTTCTTCCCTAGTTCCTTCCTTCTTCCCTACTTCCTTCATTTCTTCCCTACTTCCCTCATTTCTTCCCTACTTCCTTCTTCCCTGCTTCCTTCATTTCTTCCCTACTTCCTTCATTTCTTCCCTACTTCCTTCATTTCTTCCCTACTTCCTTCATTTCTTCCCTACTTCCTTCCTTCTTCCCTACTTCCTTCATTTCTTCCCTACTTCCTTCCTTCTTCCCTACTTCCTTCATTTCTTCCCTACTTCCTTCATTTCTTCCCTACTTCCTTCATTTCTTCCCTACTTCCTTCATTTCTTCCCTACTTCCTTCATTTCTTCCCTACTTCCTTCATTTCTTCCCTACTTCCTACCTTCTTCCCTACTTCCTTCATTTCTTCCCTACTTCCTTCTTCCCTACTTCCTTCTTCCCTACTTCCTTCTTCCCTACTTCCTTCCTTCTTCCCTACTTCCTTCCTTCTTCCCTACTTCCTTCCTTCTTCCCTACTTCCTTCCTTCTTCCCTACTTCCTTCCTTCTTCCCTACTTCCTTCCTTCTTCCCTACTTCCTTCCTTCTTCCCTACTTCCTTCCTTCTTCCCTACTTCCTTCCTTCTTCCCTACTTCCTAGCTACTTTTTGCCCCATTTAGTTCTCTCTAAGGATTAAGGAATCGTAACAAAGGTGTCAATCAGAGAAGGTTAACGAGTGCTGGAGCAGCGGTACCTCAAGAACCAGTCCTGGTTCCCTGCCTGGTTCTTGCTTCAGGTGCCTCAAGAACCAGTCCTGATTCCCTGCCTGGTTCTTGCTTCAGGTGCTTCAAGAACCAGTCCTGGTTCCCTGCCTGGTTCTTGCTTCAGGTGCTTCAAGAACCAGTCCTGGTTCCCTGTCTGGTTCTTGCTTCAGGTGCCTCAAGAACCAGTCCTGGTTCCCTGCCTGGTTCTTGCTTCAGGTGCTTCAAGAACCAGTCCTGGTTCCCTGCCTGGTTCTTGCTTCAGGTGCTTCAAGAACCAGTCCTGGTTCCCTGCCTGGTTCTTGCTTCAGGTGCTTCAAGAACCAGTCCTGGTTCCCTGCCTGGTTCTTGCTTCAGGGGCTTCAAGAACCAGTCCTGGTTCCCTGCCTGGTTCTTGCTTCAGGTGCTTCAAGAACCAGTCCTGGTTCCCTGCCTGGTTCTTGCTTCAGGCGCTTCAAGAACCAGTCCTGGTTCCCTGTCTGGTTCTTGCTTCAGGTGCTTCAAAGAAGCAGTCCTGGTTCCCTGCCTGGTTCTTGCTTCAGGTGCTTCAAGAACCAGTCCTGGTTCCCTGCCTGGTTCTTGCTTCAGGTGCTTCAAGAACCAGTCCTGGTTCCCTGCCTGGTTCTTGCTTCAGGTGCTTCAAGAACCAGTCCTGGTTCCCTGCCTGGTTCTTGCTTCATGTGCTTCAAGAACCAGTCCTGGTTCCCTGCCTGGTTCTTGCTTCAGGTGCTTCAAGAACCAGTCCTGGTTCCCTGCCTGGTTCTTGCTTCAGGTGCTTCAAGAACCAGTCCTGGTTCCCTGCCTGGTTCTTGCTTCAGGTGCTTCAAGAACCAGTCCTGGTTCCCTGCCTGGTTCTTGCTTCAGGTGCTTCAAGAACCAGTCCTGGTTCCCTGCCTGGTTCTTGCTTCAGGTGCTTCAAGAACCAGTCCTGGTTCCCTGTCTGGTTCTTGCTTCAGGTGCTTCAAAGAAGCAGTCCTGGTTCCCTGCCTGGTTCTTGCTTCAGGTGCTTCAAGAACCAGTCCTGGTTCCCTGCCTGGTTCTTGCTTCAGGTGCTTCAAGAACCAGTCCTGGTTCCCTGCCTGGTTCTTGCTTCATGTGCTTCAAGAACCAGTCCTGGTTCCCTGCCTGGTTCTTGCTTCAGGTGCTTCAAGAACCAGTCCTGGTTCCCTGCCTGGTTCTTGCTTCAGGTGCTTCAAGAACCAGTCCTGGTTCCCTGCCTGGTTCTTGCTTCAGGTGCTTCAAGAACCAGTCCTGGTTCCCTGCCTGGTTCTTGCTTCAGGTGCTTCAAGAACCAGTCCTGTTTCCCTGCCTGGTTCTTGCTTCAGGTGCTTCAAGAACCAGTCCTGGTTCCCTGCATGGTTCTTGCTTCAGGTGCTTCAAGAACCAGTCCTGGTTCCCTGTCTGGTTCTTGCTTCAGGTGCTTCAAAGAAGCAGTCCTGGTTCCCTGCCTGGTTCTTGCTTCAGGTGCTTCAAGAACCAGTCCTGGTTCCCTGCCTGGTTCTTGCTTCAGGTGCTTCAAGAACCAGTCCTGGTTCCCTGCCTGGTTCTTGCTTCAGGTGCTTCAAGAACCAGTCCTGGTTCCCTGCCTGGTTCTTGCTTCATGTGCTTCAAGAACCAGTCCTGGTTCCCTGCCTGGTTCTTGCTTCAGGTGCTTCAAGAACCAGTCCTGGTTCCCTGCCTGGTTCTTGCTTCAGGTGCTTCAAGAACCAGTCCTGGTTCCCTGCCTGGTTCTTGCTTCAGGTGCTTCAAGAACCAGTCCTGGTTCCCTGCCTGGTTCTTGCTTCAGGTGCTTCAAGAACCAGTCCTGGTTCCTTGTCTGGTTCTTGCTTCAGGTGCTTCAAGAACCAGTCCTGGTTCCCTGCCTGGTTTTTGCTTCAGGTGCTTCGAGAACCAGTCCTGGTTCCCTGGATGGTTCTTGCTTCAGGTGCTTCAAGAACCAGTCCTGGTTCTCTGCCTGGTTCTTGCTTCAGGTGCTTCAAGAACCAGTCCTGGATCCCTGCCTGGTTCTTGCTTCAGGTGCTTCAAGAACCAGTCCTGGTTCCCTGCCTGGTTCTTGCTTCAGGTGCTTCAAGAACCAGTTCTGGTTCCCTGCCTGGTTCTTGCTTCAGGTGCTTCAAGAACCAGTCCTGGTTCCCTGCCTGGTTCTTACTTCAGGTGCTTCAAGAACCATTCCTGGTTCCCTGCCTGGTTCTTGCTTCAGGTGCTTCAAGAACCAGTCCTGGTTCCCTGCCTGGTTCTTGCTTCAGGTGCTTCAAGAACCATTCCTGGTTCCCTGCCTGGTTCTTGCTCCAGGTAATTAGAACCACGAATGTATCGATTGGAACCCCGTGGGCACAAGCACCCGTGTTGAGCCCCGGAGGAACCCGTGTTGAACCCCAGAGGAACCCGTGTTGAACCCCACAGGAACTCGTGTTGAACCCTAGAGGCACCCGTGTTGAACCCCAGAGGAACCCTTGTTAAACCCCACAGGAACCCGTGTTGAACCCCAGAGGAACCCTTGTTGAACCCCAGAGGAACCCGTGTTGAACCCCGGAGGAACCCGTGTTGAACCCGAAGGAACCCGTGTTGAACCCCAAAGGAACCCGTGTTGAACCACGGAGGAACCCGTGTTGAACCCCAAAGGAACCCGTGTTGAACCCCAGAGGAACCCTTATTGAACCCTGGAGGAGAATAAACACCTGTATAACTGCAGTCAAGGAAGCTACCATTCATACACTGCAGCAGGCCTACTGGCCCATACTAGGCAGGTCCTTCTCAGTCTCAAACCCACTAACAAGAGGAAAAGTAAGCGAGTGTATATCTGTATATATCTGTATATTTCTGTATATACCGCCAGGTATGACGAATCAGACATGTGCGGTACCTGGGTATATTTATTTTGGAAACGTTTCGCCAGCCAGTGGCTTCCTCAGTCCAGTGCAGAGAAGAACGGTGGAAGATCCAAAGGTGTTTGAGGTAGTCTGTCCCTCAGCCTTGAGTCGATATGTTCAGTGGAACAGTTTTGATTAATGTGCAGCATATGCGCGGAAAAGTGGCATATATACTGCTTATATACCGATATGTTAAAAATCTTTATCGGTAATCGTTAAACTCTCCGGTGGACGATAATTTTCAAAGCCACAATTCGCATATTGTGTCTTAATGAAGACTGGAACAGAACACAAATAACCAGGGCTTATGACGACGTTTCGGTCAGACTCGGACCATTAACTAGTAATGGTCCAAGTAGGACCAAAACGTCTCACTTTCACTCTGAGTTTCACTCCATGTGCGGGTTATCTGTTTATTGTATTAACACAGGAATGATCTTCCATGGAGGATAAACACCCAGGTTATCTTGTGTTATCTGTTGATGATTCTGTTAGGTAAGACCCATATGCAACAGTTAGGTATCTTTATTTCGAAACGTTTCGCCTACTGTGTAGGCGAAACGTTTCGAAATAAAGATACCTAACTGTTGCATATGGGTCTTACCTAACAATCTGTCGGTATTTTATACCATTTTAATGTTCATTCTGTTGATTCTGTTGATGATTCTGTTGATTCTGTTGATGATTCTGTTGACGATTCTGTTGACGATTCTGTTGACGATTCTGTTGACGATTCTGTTGATGATTCTGTTGATTCTGTTGATTCTGTTGATGATTCTGTTGATGATTCTGTTGACGATTCTGTTGATGATTCTGTTGATGATTCTGTTGATGATTCTGTTGATGATTCTGTTGATGATTCTGTTGATGATTCTGTTGACGATTCTGTTGATTCTGTTGATGATTCTGTTGATGATTCTGTTGATGATTCTGTTGATGATTCTGTTGATTCTGTTGATGATTCTGTTGATTCTGTTGATGATTCTGTTGATGATTCTGTTGACGATTCTGTTGATAATTCTGTTGATGATTCTGTTGATGATTCTGTTGATGATTCTGTTGATTCTGTTGATTCTGTTGATGATTCTGTTGATGATTCTGTTGACGATTCTGTTGATAATTCTGTTGATGATTCTGTTGATTCTGTTGACGATTCTGTTGACGATTCTGTTGATGATTCTGTTGATTCTATTGATGATTCTGTTGATGATTCTGTTGATGATTCTGTTGATGATTCTGTTGATGATTCTGTTGACGATTCTGTTGACGATTCTGTTGATAATTCTGTTGATTCTGTTGATAATTCTGTTGATTCTGTTGATGATTCTGTTGATGACTGTGTAAATCATTTTCACAACGGCCCGGTTTCTGGCCAGATTTTGGTTGATAAAGAAAATATTACAGGATTGAGGAGTATTGAGAAAGAATGTTATAATGTGTATTGTAAGATTTTCCATTTTTCTTACATATTCATTTGTGTGAAAGAGAAGAGGATCTCTCCCCCCACAATTCATTCTTCTACCCCCCCCCCAAAAAAAAAAATCCCGTTTAAGTAATCGTCTATGTTCGCGGAGTACCCGATCACAAAGTATCCGATCACAAAGTACCCGATCACGGAGTACCCGATCACGGAGTACCCGATTACTAAGTACCAGATCACGGAGTACCCGATTACGAAGTACCCGATCACGGAGTACCCGATTACGAAGTACCCGATCACGGAGTACCAGATCACGGAGTACCCGATTACTAAGTACCAGATCACGGAGTACCCGATCACGAAGTACCCGATCACGGAGTACCAGATCACGGAGTACCCGATTACTAAGTACCAGATCACGGAGTACCCGATCACGAAGTACCAGATCACGGAGTACCCGATTACTAAGTACCAGATCACGGAGTACCCGATCACGAAGTACCCGATCACGGAGTACCAGATCACGAAGTACCCGATCACGAAGTACCCGATCACGAAGTACCCGATCACAAAATACCCTATCACAAAGTACTCGATCACAAAATACCCGATCACAAAGTACCCGATCACGAAGTACCCGATCACAGTACCCGATCACAGAGTACCCAATCACGAAGTACCCGATCACGAAGTACCCGATCAGCCGGGCTGTGGTTCGTACGCTGGATTAAATGCGACCACAAGTAAGTCTTATTAATCAGGCCCTGATCCACCGGGACTGGTCAAGGACCGGGCAGCAGGGGCGCTGACCCCCGGAACACCCTCCAGACAGACTCCAGTTAGTTAGACACTAACAAATACAAAATACTGCAAGGAAACCTAGCCAGGTTGCAGCAAAGATCAAATGTCGAAAAGTGATCATTACAAGCGAGTGCAGAATTAAATTATTCTCAGACCACTGAGAGTAACCCTATAGCGGACAGTGTCCGCTATAGAGCCAATGTCCGCTATAGAGCCAATGGCCGCTATAGAGCCAATGTCCGCTATAGAGCCAATGTCCGCTATAGAGCCAATGTCCGCTATAGAGCCAATGTCCGCTATAGAGATAATGTCCGCTATAGAGCCAATGGCCGCTATAGAGCCAATGGCCGCTATAGAGCCAATGTCCGCTATAGAGCCAATGTCCGCTATAGAGCCAATGTCTGCTATAGAGCCAATGTCCGATATAGAGCCAATGTCCGATATAGAGCCAATGGCCGCTATAGAGCCAATGTCCGCTATAGAGCCAATGTCCGCTATAGAGCCAATGTCCGCTATAGAGCCAATGTCCGCTATAGAGCCAATGTCCGCTATAGAGCCAATGTCCGCTATAGAGCCAATGTCCGCTATAGAGCCAATGGCTGCCAACATTGGTGCGTGTAAATAACTTAAAAAGGCACAATACCGTGACTGAAACAATGCGCAAATATCCCTCACGTAGGAGAGAGGAGCTTACGACGACGTTTCGGTCCGACTTGGACCATTGACAAAGTCACACTAACAAAATCACAAAGTTCCTCTCTCCTATGTGAGGGTTATTTGTGTATTCGCGACACTGTAACATCACCGCCATAGCAGCCCTCCCCCCTCCCCCCCACCAACCCGTCCCCCGTCCCCCGTCCCCCGTCCCCCGCCCAACGCCCCCCGCCCCCCGCCCCCCGCCCCCTCCCGCCCTCTTTAGGGTCGTGATTTTATCTTGAATAGGAAAAGAGATATTAAACCAGGAAGACAACAGGAAGACACGACTACATGAGTAGTGAGAACGACAACAGGAGGTAATGACTACATGAGTAGTGAGAACGACAACAGGAAGACATGACTACTTGAGTAGTGAGAACGACAACAGGAAGACATGACTACTTGAGTAGTGAGAACGACAACAGGAAGACATGACTACATGAGTAGTGAGAACGACAACAGGAAGACATGACTACATGAGTAGTGAGAACGACAACAGGACATGACTACATGAGTAGTGAGAACGACAACAGGAAGACATGACTACATGAGTAGTGAGAACGACAACAGGAAGACATGACTACTTGAGTAGTGAGAACGACAACAGGAAGACACGACTACTTGAGTAGTGAGAACGACAACAGGAGGACATGACTACATGAGTAGTGAGAACGACAACAGGAAGACATGACTACATGAGTAGTGAGAACGACAACAGGACATGACTACATGAGTAGTGAGAACGACAACAGGAAGACATGACTACTTGAGTAGTGAGAACGACAACAGGAGGACATGACTACATGAGTAGTGAGAACGACAACAGGAAGACATGACTACTTGAGTAGTGAGAACGACAACAGGAAGACATGACTACATGAGTAGTGAGAACGACAACAGGAAGACATGACTACTTGAGTAGTGAGAACGACAACAGGAAGACATGACTACATGAGTAGTGAGAACGACAACAGGACATGACTACATGAGTAGTGAGAACGACAACAGGACATGACTATATGAGTAGTGAGAACGACAACAGGACATGACTATATGAGTAGTGAGAACGACAACAGGAGGACATGACTACATGAGTAGTGAGAACGACAACAGGAGGACATGACTACTTGAGTAGTGAGAACGACAACAGGAGGACATGATTAAATGAGTAGTGAGAACGACAACAGGAAGACATGACTACATGAGTAGTGAGAACGACAACAGGACATGACTACATGAGTAGTGAGAACGACAACAGGACATGACTACATGAGTAGTGAGAACGACAACAGGAAGACATGACTACATGAGTAGTGAGAACGACAACAGGAAGACATGACTACATGAGTAGTGAGAACGACAACAGGAAGACATGACTACTTGAGTAGTGAGAACGACAACAGGAGGACATGACTACATGAGTAGTGAGAACGACAACAGGAAGACACGACTACATGAGTAGTGAAAACGACAACAGGAAGACACGACTACTTGAGTAGTGAGAACGACAACAGGAGGACATGACTACATGAGTAGTGAGAACGACAACAGGAAGACACGACTACATGAGTAGTGAAAACGACAACAGGAAGACATGACTACTTGAGTAGTGAGAACGACAACAGGAGGACATGACTACATGAGTAGTGAGAACGACAACAGGAAGACATGACTACATGAGTAGTGAGAACGACAACAGGAAGACATGACTACTTTAGTGAGAACGACAACAGGAAGACACGACTACTTGAGTAGTGAGAACGACAACAGGAAGACACGACTACTTGAGTAGTGAGAACGACAACAGGAAGACATGACTACTTGAGTAGTGAGAACGACAACAGGAGGACATGACTACTTGAGTAGTGAGAACGACAACAGGACATGACTACATGAGTAGTGAGAACGACAACAGGAAGACATGACTACATGAGTAGTGAGAACGACAACAGGACATGACTACATGAGTAGTGAGAACGACAACAGGACATGACTACATGAGTAGTGAGAACGACAACAGGAAGACATGACTACATGAGTAGTGAGAACGACAACAGGAAGACACGACTACTTGAGTAGTGAGAACGACAACAGGAAGACACGACTACATGAGTAGTGAGAACGACAACAGGAGGACATGACTACTTGAGTAGTGAGAACGACAACAGGAAGACGTGACTACTTGAGTAGTGAGAACGACAACAGGAAGACATGACTACTTGAGTAGTGAGAACGACAACAGGAAGACATGACTACTTGAGTAGTGAGAACGACAACAGGAGGACATGACTACATGAGTAGTGAGAACGACAACAGGAAGACATGACTACTTGAGTAGTGAGAACGACAACAGGAAGACATGACTACTTGAGTAGTGAGAACGACAACAGGAGGACATGACTACTTGAGTAGTGAGAACGACAACAGGAAGACATGACTACTTGAGTAGTGAGAACGACAACAGGAGGACATGACTACATGAGTAGTGAGAACGACAACAGGAAGACATGACTACTTGAGTAGTGAGAACGACAACAGGAGGACATGACTACTTGAGTAGTGAGAACGACAACAGGACATGACTACATGAGTAGTGAGAACGACAACAGGAAGACATGACTACATGAGTAGTGAGAACGACAACAGGACATGACTACATGAGTAGTGAGAACGACAACAGGACATGACTACATGAGTAGTGAGAACGACAACAGGAAGACACGACTACTTGAGTAGTGAGAACGACAACAGGAAGACACGACTACATGAGTAGTGAGAACGACAACAGGAGGACATGACTACTTGAGTAGTGAGAACGACAACAGGAAGACGTGACTACTTGAGTAGTGAGAACGACAACAGGAAGACATGACTACTTGAGTAGTGAGAACGACAACAGGAAGACATGACTACATGAGTAGTGAGAACGACAACAGGAAGACATGACTACTTGAGTAGTGAGAACGACAACAGGAGGACATGACTACTTGAGTAGTGAGAACGACAACAGGAGGACATGACTACATGAGTAGTGAGAACGACAACAGGAAGACATGACTACTTGAGTAGTGAGAACGACAACAGGAAGACATGACTACTTGAGTAGTGAGAACGACAACAGGAAGACATGACTACTTGAGTAGTGAGAACGACAACAGGAGGACATGACTACTTGAGTAGTGAGAACGACAACAGGAGGACATGACTACATGAGTAGTGAGAACGACAACAGGAGGACATGACTACACGAGTAGCGAGAACGATAACAGGAGGACATGACTACATGAGTAGTGAGAACGACAACAGGACATGACTACATGAGTAGTGAGAACAACAACAGGAGGACATGACTACTTGAGTAGTGAGAACGACAACAGGAGGACATGACTACACAAGTAGCGAGAACGACAACAGGAGGACATGACTACACAAGTAGCGAGAACAACAACAGGAGGACATGACTACACAAGTAGCGAGAACAACAACAGGAGGACATGACTACACAAGTAGCGAGAACAACAACAGGAGGACATGACTACACAAGTAGCGAGAACAACAACAGGAGGACATGACTACACAAGTAGCGAGAACAACAACAGGAGGACATGACTACACAAGTAGCGAGAACAACAACAGGAGGACATGACTACACAAGTAGCGAGAACAACAACAGGAGGACATGACTACACAAGTAGCGAGAACAACAACAGGAGGACATGACTACACAAGTAGCGAGAACAACAACAGGAGGACATGACTACACAAGTAGCGAGAACAACAACAGGAGGACATGACTACACAAGTAGCGAGAACAACAACAGGAGGACATGACTACACAAGTAGCGAGAACAACAACAGGAGGACATGACTACACAAGTAGCGAGAACAACAACAGGAGGACATGACTACACAAGTAGCAATTCTGTTGTACATGATTTAGAAACTTGACAAGTTGAAACATGTGACATTTCTGCAGCATTCGGAATATGAGGTGATGGACTGAATGTGTTGATTCCAGGCTGAGGGACAAATTGCCTCAACTCCTCCTCCCCTTACCCCTCTCTGCTTTCTACTGGACTAATGAAGCCACTGTGTGGCGAAACATTACCTCGTTAAAGATTCCATTAGTTAATTTTATTGGTAGAGGACGATCTAACCCAATTAAACCTAAATTAACCTGGTCTAATTTAACCTGGATAACGCTGAGAAATTTGCTAGCAATCGTATGTTAGACATCCACACAACGCATAATAACCCGCACATAGGACTAGTCAATGGTTAAAGTCGGACCAGTTGTGCAAGAAAGGTATAAAATACCGACAATATTGTCGGTATTTTATACCTTTCTTGCACAACTTGTCAGACACTGCAACATCATGGAATCTTGGTTCAGAGGACATCTACAAGACCTTCTTCACGGCTGCTGCAACTAACCCATCTCTTTGGGAAGGACCTACTTCCACTGGGGAATCCCGCCTACCAGTGACTGCCCTCGTCTGCTGCCCGTCCCTTCCACTGACGCCTATAAAAACGCCAGTCTTCTTGCCTTTGCTCCAGACTCTCCTCCACCACGATGCTGTGAACACTAACTCCAAGGCCGAGGGACTGATTACCTCATCTTTTGTATATAGTTCTACTGTCTTCCTATTGATAAAGCCACTGGATGGCGAAACGTCTACAATAAAGATATCCAGATGTTGCACATGTGTCTTAACTTTCAAAGTCGGACCGAAACGTCGTCGTAAGCTCATCCCTCCTACGTGCGGCAGTGAGGAGACTTGAGCAAGAGTTCGTCACGGCCACGCTAGCTGGAGATTCGTCTGTAAAAACTTGCATTTGTGGTCACAGTGGTGCCTGTGCTAACCTTCCTATGGTGTAGAAATATACCTAGTTGGACGAATCTTATTGTGGCTAGCTGGTCTAGTGGCTAACGCGACGGTCTGGAGTTTTGAGACTCTCTGACCGCGGGTTCAATCCCGCCAGTGGTATGGTTTGTTTGCAATCGTGTCATTACGATTTCGTGAGTCATATTTATGTATTGTTTCAGTCACGGTATTGTGCCTTTTTGTTCATCCACACAAACTTTGCGAGGGCAGGTTTATACGTAATTTGATACCTTATATACTGTGTCACCAGCATCTGGAGAGAGACAAGAGCTATGAGGGAAGACTGAACCAACATAACCTTACGACTCTGAAAATACATAGATCAGTGAGAAACATGATCACGACGTACAAAATACTCAGGGGAGAAAATAAGGTAGACAACGATGGCATATTCGAAGCGTAAGAGACTGAGAACGAGGGAACACGAGATAACACGAAGGAACACGAGGGAACGCGAGGGAACACGAAGGAACGCGAGGGAACACAAGGGAACGCGAGGGAACACGAGGGAACGCGAGGGAACACGAAGGAACGCGAGGGAACACAAGGGAACGCGAGGGAACACGAGGGAACGCGAAGGAACGCGAGGGAACACGAGGGAACACGAAGGAACGCGAGGGAACGCGAGAGAACACGAGGGAACGCGAGGGAACAAGAGAGAACACACACTAACACATGGAAAGACACACTAAGTCGTCATGCAGTTTTTAAACGTATGTAAGAACGCAATGATCAGAAGAACGATAACAGAAGCAGCGTCAGATGCAAGCAGAGTACGCAGAAGCTTCGTCAGACTCGAGCAGAATATACAGAATCTTCGTCAGTCATGGTGAAGCTAACTTAACTTCAGTTATGTGAAAGTTAAGACGCAGGTCCAGGAGCTGTAGCAAACTCGCGTATATAACCACACCCATATGAGCATTTCCATTAACTTTCTTTTGATTTACAGCTGTCTCTGTATCTGTCTGTCTCTGTGTATGCCTGTCTCTGTCTATGTCTCTGTCTATGTCTGTCTCTCTGTCTATATGTCTATGTCTCTCTGTCTATATGTCTATGTCTGTCTCTATGTCTGTCTCTGTCTGTCTGCCCCTCTCTCTCTCTTGTTCCCCTCAGCTCTCCCCTCACTACCAGCATCAGATTTGTGAAGGTTTTACAGGGGTACTTCCCGACCCTGCCTCCCCTCGCCTGGAAGTGAGGGTAACAGATTGATGGTGGGGCGCGGAGCCCCCGTTCCCCTCTTCCCTCCCTCTCCTGCCATTCTCTTTCTTTCCCCTCCCTCCCTCCTTCTACACTCCCTGGGTAAACGTTCGTAGGGTTGAGGGAGAGTGAGAGGGGAAAGAGGGAGGATTGAAGGGGGAATTAAGAGGGAGGAGAGGGGAGGAAGGGGGTGATGAAGGTGTAATAAGAGTGAGGAGAGCGGCTTGGTAATGAGAGGGGCAGGACCCATCACTCCTCCCTACTTCCCCCTCTCCCCTCATACGTCCCCCCCCCTCTCTCCTCCTATCCCAGCCTTCCCTCCCCCAGTTCCTAACCTGGGATGCCGCGTAACAATCTACTAACAATCGCAAGATCCAGGGTTCGATTCCCCGTCATGGAGGAACATACAGATATATTTCACTACAAAACGACTACCCCTGCCCGCCTAGCAATAAATATATGTGTGTCAGAAGACTCTTCTAGATAGAATCCAAGGAAATAATGACTAGAACCTGATGGAATGTCGTATCCTGTGTAAGATAACAGTCTTCTGTCATTCCACTAGGAAATGCGTTGTGAGGTATGAAAACCAGAGCAGAGAAGTGAGACAAAGAGAGAATTGTAAAAGTTTGGCACAAGAACTGTAGGAGAAACCCAAAATAATCTTCCGTCTAAAGAAGTGGGCACAGGGTGCGGCCTGGGAGCCTACTACTGCTTTACCTATAACCACACCACTAGAAGGTAGGGGGAAGCCAGTAACCCCCTGTTAGCTCTTTCAGTGGTACCAGTCAGCTTTCAACTACACTGGATGCTGTGGGTGAGGCAGCCACCTCTGCTAACACTCAAGGAGCCAGCAGTCAGCCTGCCACTATACCTGTGGATGAGCCTACCACACACGAGTTACCAAATATAGCTGGTGATCATCCGTGCTATGCCAGCAGCTGCGTCAGAATATATCAGTATGACTGTAGCAACTATTGATCTGACAGGTGGCGAAAACAGCAGTTTCTTGTGAGTACTCACTGTGGAAGGTACCACCTGTCCGTCTTAGGCTCATAACAATCCTGCATAAAAATCGACCATCGCAAACAAATTGTGACAAATTATGCAAAACTGTATACTTAAACATCCCAACACTCAAAATCGAAAGTAGTAGGTTGGTAGACAGCAACCACCCAGGGAAGTACTACCGTCCTGCCAGATGACTGTGAAACAAAAACCTGTAATTGTTTTGCATGATGGTAGGATTGCTGGTTTCTTTTTCTGTCTCATAAACACGCTAAGATAACAGGGATATCTTGCTACTCCTACTAACACTTTGGTCACACTTCACAGACACGCACATGCATATATATATATACATACATCTAGGTTTTTCTCCTTTTTCTAAATAGCTCTTGTTCTTTTTTATTTCTTCTATTGTCCATGGGGAAGTGGAAAAGAATCTTTCCTCCGTAAGCCATGCGTGTCGTATGAGGCGACTAAAATGCCGGGAGCAATGGGCTAGTAACCCCTTCTCCTGTATACAATTACTAAAAAAGAGAAGAAGAAAAACTTTATAAAACTGGGTTGCTTAAATGTGCGTGGATGTAGTGCGGATGACAAGAAACAGATGATTGCTGATGTTATGAATGAAAAGAAGTTGGATGTCCTGGCCCTAAGCGAAACAAAGCTGAAGGGGGTAGGAGAGTTTCAGTGGGGGGAAATAAATGGGATTAAATCTGGAGTATCTGAGAGAGTTAGAGCAAAGGAAGGGGTAGCAGTAATGTTAAATGATCAGTTATGGAAGGAGAAAAGAGAATATGAATGTGTAAATTCAAGAATTATGTGGATTAAAGTAAAGGTTGGATGCGAGAAGTGGGTCATAATAAGCGTGTATGCACCTGGAGAAGAGAGGAATGCAGAGGAGAGAGAGAGATTTTGGGAGATGTTAAGTGAATGTATAGGAGCCTTTGAACCAAGTGAGAGAGTAATTGTGGTAGGGGACTTGAATGCTAAAGTAGGAGAAACTTTTAGAGAGGGTGTGGTAGGTAAGTTTGGGGTGCCAGGTGTAAATGATAATGGGAGCCCTTTGATTGAACTTTGTATAGAAAGGGGTTTAGTTATAGGTAATACATATTTTAAGAAAAAGAGGATAAATAAGTATACACGATATGATGTAGGGCGAAATGACAGTAGTTTGTTGGATTATGTATTGGTAGATAAAAGACTGTTGAGTAGACTTCAGGATGTACATGTTTATAGAGGGGCCACAGATATATCAGATCACTTTCTAGTTGTAGCTACACTGAGAGTAAAAGGTAGATGGGATACAAGGAGAATAGAAGCATCAGGGAAGAGAGAGGTGAAGGTTTATAAACTAAAAGAGGAGGCAGTTAGGGTAAGATATAAACAGCTATTGGAGGATAGATGGGCTAATGAGAGCATAGGCAATGGGGTCGAAGAGGTATGGGGTAGGTTTAAAAATGTAGTGTTAGAGTGTTCAGCAGAAGTTTGTGGTTACAGGAAAGTGGGTGCAGGAGGGAAGAGGAGCGATTGGTGGAATGATGATGTAAAGAGAGTAGTAAGGGAGAAAAAGTTAGCATATGAGAAGTTTTTACAAAGTAGAAGTGATGCAAGGAGGGAAGAGTATATGGAGAAAAAGAGAGAGGTTAAGAGAGTGGTGAAGCAATGTAAAAAGAGAGCAAATGAGAGAGTGGGTGAGATGTTATCAACAAATTTTGTTGAAAATAAGAAAAAGTTTTGGAGTGAGATTAACAAGTTAAGAAAGCCTAGAGAACAAATGGATTTGTCAGTTAAAAATAGGAGAGGAGAGTTATTAAATGGAGAGTTAGAGGTATTGGGAAGATGGAAGGAATATTTTGAGGAATTGTTAAATGTTGATGAAGATAGGGAAGCTGTGATTTCGTGTATAGGGCAAGGAGGAATAACATCTTGTAGGAGTGAGGAAGAGCCAGTTGTGAGTGTGGGGGAAGTTCGTGAGGCAGTAGGTAAAATGAAAGGGGGTAAGGCAGCCGGGATTGATGGGATAAAGATAGAAATGTTAAAAGCAGGTGGGGATATAGTTTTGGAGTGGTTGGTGCAATTGTTTAATAAATGTATGGAAGAGGGTAAGGTACCTAGGGATTGGCAGAGAGCATGCATAGTTCCTTTGTATAAAGGCAAAGGGGATAAAAGAGAGTGCAAAAATTATAGGGGGATAAGTCTGTTGAGTGTACCTGGTAAAGTGTATGGTAGAGTTATAATTGAAAGAATTAAGAGTAAGACGGAGAATAGGATAGCAGATGAACAAGGAGGCTTTAGGAAAGGTAGGGGGGTGTGTGGACCAGGTGTTTACAGTGAAACATATAAGTGAACAGTATTTAGATAAGGCTAAAGAGGTCTTTGTGGCATTTATGGATTTGGAAAAGGCGTATGACAGGGTGGATAGGGGGGCAATGTGGCAGATGTTGCAAGTGTATGGTGTAGGAGGTAGGTTACTGAAAGCAGTGAAGAGTTTTTACGAGGATAGTGAGGCTCAAGTTAGAGTATGTAGGAAAGAGGGAAATTTTTTCCCAGTAAAAGTAGGCCTTAGACAAGGATGTGTGATGTCACCGTGGTTGTTTAATATATTTATAGATGGGGTTGTAAGAGAAGTAAATGCGAGGGTCTTGGCAAGAGGCGTGGAGTTAAAAGATAAAGAATCACACACAAAGTGGGAGTTGTCACAGCTGCTCTTTGCTGATGACACTGTGCTCTTGGGAGATTCTGAAGAGAAGTTGCAGAGATTGGTGGATGAATTTGGTAGGGTGTGCAAAAGAAGAAAATTAAAGGTGAATACAGGAAAGAGTAAGGTTATGAGGATAACAAAAAGATTAGGTGATGAAAGATTGAATATCAGATTGGAGGGAGAGAGTATGGAGGAGGTGAACGTATTCAGATATTTGGGAGTGGACGTGTCAGCGGATGGGTCTATGAAAGATGAGGTGAATCATAGAATTGATGAGGGAAAAAGAGTGAGTGGTGCACTTAGGAGTCTGTGGAGACAAAGAACTTTGTCCTTGGAGGCAAAGAGGGGAATGTATGAGAGTATAGTTTTACCAACGCTCTTATATGGGTGTGAAGCGTGGGTGATGAATGTTGCAGCGAGGAGAAGGCTGGAGGCAGTGGAGATGTCATGTCTGAGGGCAATGTGTGGTGTGAATATAATGCAGAGAATTCGTAGTTTGGAAGTTAGGAGGAGGTGCGGGATTACCAAAACTGTTGTCCAGAGGGCTGAGGAAGGGTTGTTGAGGTGGTTCGGACATGTAGAGAGAATGGAGCGAAACAGAATGACTTCAAGAGTGTATCAGTCTGTAGTGGAAGGAAGGCGGGGTAGGGGTCGGCCTAGGAAGGGTTGGAGGGAGGGGGTAAAGGAGGTTTTGTGTGCGAGGGGCTTGGACTTCCAGCAGGCATGCTTGAGCGTGTTTGATAGGAGTGAATGGAGACAAATGGTTTTTAATACTTGACGTGCTGTTGGAGTGTGAGCAAAGTAACATTTATGAAGGGATTCAGGGAAACCGGCAGGCCGGACTTGAGTCCTGGAGATGGGAAGTACAGTGCCTGCACTCTGAAGGAGGGGTGTTAATGTTGCAGTTTAAAAACTGTAGTGTAAAGCACCCTTCTGGCAAGACAGTGATGGAGTGAATGATGGTGAAAGTTTTTCTTTTTCGGGCCACCCTGCCTTGGTGGGAATCGGCCGGTGTGATAATAAAAAAAAAAAAAAAATTTGTGTGGCTTATGTTGACAAAAAAATAAAATAACTAGCCCTGACAGCCGGACAATCCCCTCCTGCCTAGTACTAGGTCTTTATTACGTTAAAAAGGAATGATAAGATACACTAATTTAATATTATAAATAAAAATAGCAAAAGTTTAGGTAAAAGTCTGTTTAATAATTTTATTGAAATGTTAAATATTGTATCAGTGTAAATAATTAATTTAATATTAACTTTATGCATAATTATTAATGAAAGCATATAATTATCCGATCTGACAGCTAATAGATAAATATATATTACTCAACTTTGTAAACTGCAGGAGAGGTACACTACTCAGGACACTGGTTAATCATACAATGGATGTATACCCACTCAACTCCAAGTTTACACTGACTCAAAAATCAGGATCCTAGACAGGTCAACTACAGGTCACGTGATACGAGGTCACGCCACCCCAGTGACAGACTTTAATTCTCAAAAATATTCTTGCGACCACTCACAAACCTAAGCTCTAAGCGATATAGTTCAGTATTATAAGGTTCACTATCGTTAAGTAACGAAAAGAATTAGGTATGTAAACTGGATAACGAGCATATTCACGGTCAGTGGCGCCCAGTTAAACCATGTAAACACACACACCAACGCACATTCTTGTAAAAAGGTTTCGTTGAGCATTAATTTCAGAGTTCAAAGAGTTCCTGTAACCTGACTCTTGATTTAGCTAAGTTACAGCAACAAGATACAGTGAAGGGCAGGATAATATGCGTGTTTTCTGTAAATTAAAGGGGCGGATTTTGACTATGCAACAAGCTAGTTTAGCCACTTGCTTTACCTTGGCTAAAATTATTATGGCGCTTAATCATGGCCAACTTGCAGCAGCTTCGGTACATCTGTTGTTGCTAGTAATCGTGACGAGTTGCGCCGTGATATAAGAATGTATTTATGTGTAATAGCATAGATGAAAAAAAGTTCCAGAGTTAGAAAAATAGAACGGAAATACCGGAGTGTTGTCGTGCGTTTGCGTAACCATCTTCAGAAGATCTGGAATTAATTTATATATTTTTTTTTACTATCAGAGGGAAAGTTAAGAGGCGGACCCAAGAGCTGCAACAAACTCTCTCTCTCTCTCTCTCTCTCTCTCTCTCTCTCTCTCTCTCTCTCTCTCTCTCTCTCTCTCTCTCTCTCTCTCTCTCTCTCTCTTTCTCTCTCTCCTCTCCCGTCCTCTTCCCATAACCCTCTCTTCATCTCCCCTTCCTCTCTCCCCTCTCCCCTCTCTCCAGCTGTCCAATATTCCTGTGATTCTGTCTCCAACCTTTTCTCCCCAGCTCCCCCTCAGCTCCCCACTTAAACAAGATCTCTTTTCATCTCTCCCTCAGTCCTGGGTTAGGGGATCCAATACTCTCCAACGCCTGGGTGATAGGATCCAACACTTTCCAGCACCTGGGTGATGGGATCCATCACTTTCCAACACCAGAGTCAGGGGATCCAACACTCTGCAACACCTGGGTAAGGGGATCCAACACTCTCCAACACCTGGGTGATAAGATCCAACACTCTCCAACACCTGGGTGATAAGATCCGACACTCTTCAACACGTGGATGATGGGATTCAACACTCTCCAACACCTGGATGATGGGATCCAACACCTGGGTAAGGGGATCCAACTCTCCAACTCCTGGGTGATGGGATCCAACACCTGGGTAAGGGGATCCAACTCTCCAACTCCTGGGTGATGGGATCCAACACTCTCTAAACACCCGGGTAAGGGGGATACAATACTCTCCAACACCTGGGTAATGAGATAAACACTCTCCAACACCTGGGTCAGGGGATACAACACTTTCCAACACATGGGTTATAGGATCCAACACTCTCCAACACCTGGGTCAGGGGATCCAACACCCTCCAACACCTGGGGCAAAGGATCCAACACTCTCCATCACTTGGGTCAGGGAATCCAACACTTTCCAACACCTCGGTGATAAGATCCAACACTCTCCATCACATGGGTCAGGGGATCCAACACTCTCCAACACCTGGGTCAAGGGATCAAGCAATTTCCAACACCAGGTTGATAGGATCCAACACTCGCCAACACTCGGGTCAGGGGATCCAACACTCTCCAACACCTGGGTGATGGAATCCAGCACTCTCCAACACCTGGGTAAGGGGATCCAACACTCTCCAACGCCTGGGTGATGGAATCCACCCTCTCCAACATCTAGGTAAGGGGATCCAACACTCTCCACACCTGGGGGATGAGATCCAACACTCTCCAACACCTGGGTCAGGAGATCCAACACTCTCCAACACCTGGGTGATGAGATCCAACACTCTCCGACACCTGGGTGATGGGATCCAACACTCTCCAACACCTGGGTCAGGGGATCCAACACTCTCCAACACCTGGGTGATGAGATCCAACACTCTCCAACACCTGGGTGATGAGATCCAACACTCTCCAACACCTGGGTGATGGAATCCAACACTTTCCAACACCTGGGTAATGGGATCCAACACTCTCCAACACCTGGGTGATGGAATCCAACACTTTCCAACACCTGGGTGATGGGATCCAACACTCTCCAACACCTGAGTCAGTAATCCAAAACTTGGCTGACCCGTCACCCACCAAAATGGGGGATTACTTTTCTTCCCCAACACCACCACCACCACCACCACCGACACCACCGCCACCACCATCACCAACACCACTACCACCTCCTCCTTCTACTCTTTCTTCTTTTCCTCCTGTTCCTTTTATTTCTCCTTCCATTCTCCTCCTCTATCATAATTTTCACCTCTTCATTCACTTCTTTCTCTACCACTGCTTTCTCCGCTACTTTCATCCACATTTTTCCTCAAGTCTTGATGGGACGTGGGGTGGGCGTGTGGGGGCTGAGATGTGGATGTGGGGGGCTGAGGTGGGGGTATGGGGCTGAGATGCGGGTGTAAGGGGGCTGAGGTGGGGGTGTGGGGGGCTGAGGTGCGGGTGTGGGCGCTGAGGTGCGGGTGTGGGGGCGGCTGAGGTAGGGGTTTGGGGTATGGTAATGAGGACGGGCGGGGCTTGAACTCGTAAAGCTTAACACCGACGATGGCTGGAGATTCGTCTGTGAAAACTTGCATTTGTGGTCACAGTGGAGGCCTATGCTAACCTTCCTATGGTGTAGAAATATACCTAGTTGGATGAATCTTATTGTAGCCAGCTGGCCCAGTGGTTAACGCGTCAGTCTGGAGTTTATGACTCTCTAACCGCGGGTTCTATCCCCACCCCTGGTATGGTTTGTTTCCAATCGTGTCAATACGATTTCATGAGTCATGAGGAGGAGTTGGGAATTTATGGGTTTGATAGTTATAGTGGGTAGGGAATTTACGCAGAATTGTGGTTGAAAAATGATAGGTAGACTATATTTTTTTAGAATTGATAGGTAGAGTTAAGAACTGATGGGTAGGTTGGATTAAAAATTGGTGGGCAGATGGAGTTAAGAATTGATTCATAGGTGGGGTCAAGAATTGATAGATAAGTGAGGGTTAGGAAATGATGGGAAGGTGTGAGTTAAGAGCTGATGGATAGACGGAGGTTCAGAATTGATGGGAAGATGGTGTTAAGAATTGATGGCTAGTAGGATTGAGAATTAATGGGTATGAAGTTGAGAACTAATGGGTAGATTTTTCCGACCATGTGCTGTACTTTCTACAAGATTAATGACCTGAACACATCGATTCCAGGCTGAGGGACTGATCATCTCACACTCCTCCTCTACTTATACCTCTCTGCTTTGTATTGGACTGATGAAGCCACTGTGTGGCGAAACGTTTCCTTAATAAAGATTCCCATATGTTGCATAAGTTACTCAATCTTTAACATGTACAAGGTATACAGACCATACCTGACATCAATAACATACTACTGTATAGAAAGTCCCCTATTATACAGAGCATATGGGGCACATTAGGTCAGTTTTGTCCCAGGATGCGACCCACACCAGTCGACTAACACCCAGGTACCCATTTTACTGATGGTTGAACATGGACAACCGGTGTAGAGAAGCACACCCAATGTTTGTACCCTAGCCGGGAATCAAACCCGAACCCTCGCCGTGTGAAGCGAG
>NC_091371.1:2509064-2539064 GCF_038502225.1 Cherax quadricarinatus | reverse complement strand
ATCCCCACCATACTTCAATCCCCACCATACTTCAATCCCCACCATACTTCAATCCCCACCATACTTCAATCACCACCATACTTCAATCCCCGCCATACTTCAATCACCACCATACTTCAATCCCCACCATACTTCAATCACCACCATACTTCAATCCCCACCATACTTCAATCACCACCATACATCAATCCCCACCATACTTCAATCCCCACCATACATCAAACACCACCATACTTCAATCCCCACCATACTTCAATCCCCACCATACATCAATCACCACCATACTTCAATCCCCACCATACTTCAATCCCCACCATACATTCAATCACCACCATACTTCAATCACCACCATACTTCAATCCCCGCCATACTTCAATCACCACCATACTTCAATCACCACCAAACATCAATACCCCCCATACTTCAATCACCACCATACATCAATCCCCACCATACTTCAATCCCCACCATACTTCAATCCCCACCATACATCAATCCCACCATACTTCAATCCCCACCATACTTCAATCCCCACCATACATCAATCCCCACCATACTTCAATCCCCGCCATACTTCAATCACCACCATACTTCAATCACCACCATACTTCAATCCCCACCATACTTCAATCACCACCATACTTCAATCCCCACCATACTTCAATCCCCACCATACTTCAATCACCACCATACTTCAATCCCCGCCATACTTCAATCACCACCATACTTCAATCACCACCATACTTCAATCCCCACCATACTTCAGTCACCACCATACTTCAATCCCCACCATACTTCAATCCCCACCATACTTCAATCACCACCATACTTCAATCCCCGCCATACTTCAATCCCCACCATACTTCAATCACCACCATACTTCAATCCCCACCATACTTCAATCCCCACCATACTTCAATCACCACCATACTTCAATCACCACCATACTTCAATCCCCACCATACTTCAATCACCACCATACTTCAATCCCCATCATACATCAATCCCCACCATACTTCAATCACCACCATACTTCAATCCCCACCATACATCAATCCCCATCATACATCAATCCCCACCATACTTCAATCAACACCATACATCAATCCCCACCATACTTCAATCCCCACCATACTTCAATCCCCACCATACATCAATCCCCATCATACATCAATCCCCACCATACATCAATCCCCACCAAACATCAATCCCCACCATACATCAATCCCCATCATACATCAATCCCCACCATACATCAATCCCCACCATACATCAATCCCCACCATACATCAATCCCCACCATACATTAATCCCCACCATACATCAATCCCCACCATACATCAATCCCCACCATACATTAATCCCCACCATACATCAATCCCCACCATACATCAATCCCCACCATACATCAATCCCCGCTGGATAAAACCTTTTAAATTAAAAGCCATAACCTGCAGATGTGTTGTTTACACTCTGTCTCTCAGTTATGTCTGATTGTTACCGCAGACACACATGATGCGACACATCCGCGCTATCTTGGGAAGCAGCATCCGCGCTATCTTGGGAAGCAGCATCCGCGCTATCTTGGGAAGCAGCATCCGCGCTATCTTGGGAAGCAGCATCCGCGCTATCTTGAGAAGCAGCATCCGCGCTATCTTGGGAAGCAGCATCCGCGCTATCTTGGGAAGCAGCATCCGCGCTATCTTGAGAAGCAGCATCCGCGCTATCTTGGGAAGCAGCATCCGCGCTATCTTGAGAAACAGCATCCACGCTATCTTGGGAAACAGCATCCGCGATATCTTGGGAAACAGCATCCACGCTATCTTGGGAAACAGCATCCGCGATATCTTGGGAAACAGCATCCGCGCTATCTTGGGAAACAGCATCCGCGATATCTTGGGAAACAGCATCCACGCTATCTTGGGAAACAGCATCCGCGATATCTTGGGAAACAGCATCCGCGATATCTTGGGAAACAGCATCCGCGATATCTTGGGAAACAGCATCCGCGCTATCTTGGGAAACAGCATCCGCGATATCTTGGGAAACAGCATCCGCGATATCTTGGGAAACAGCATCCGCGCTATCTTGGGAAACAGCATCCGCGATATCTTGGGAAACAGCATCCACGCTATCTTGGGAAACAGCATCCGCGATATCTTGGGAAACAGCATCCGCGCTATCTTGGGAAACAGCATCCGCGATATCTTGGGAAACAGCATCCGCGCTATCTTGGGAAACAGCATCCGCGATATCTTGGGAAACAGCATCCGCGATATCTTGAGAAACAGCATCCACGCTATCTTGGGAAACAGCATCCGCGCTATCTTGGGAAACAGCATCCGCGCTATCTTGGGAAGCAGCATCCGCGCTATCTTGAGAAGCAGCATCCGCGCTATCTTGGGAAGCAGCATCCGCGCTATCTTGAGAAACAGCATCCACGCTATCTTGGGAAACAGCATCCGCGATATCTTGGGAAACAGCATCCACGCTATCTTGGGAAACAGCATCCGCGATATCTTGGGAAACAGCATCCGCGCTATCTTGGGAAACAGCATCCGCGATATCTTGGGAAACAGCATCTACGCTATCTTGGGAAACAGCATCCACGCTATCTTGGGAAACAGCATCCGCGCTATCTTGGGAAACAGCATCCGCGCTATCTTGGGAAGCAGCATCCGCGATATCTTGGGAAGCAGCATCCGCGCTATCTTGAGAAGCAGCATCCGCGCTATCTTGGGAAGCAGCATCCGCGCTATCTTGAGAAACAGCATCCACGCTATCTTGGGAAACAGCATCCGCGATATCTTGGGAAACAGCATCCACGCTATCTTGGGAAACAGCATCCGCGATATCTTGGGAAACAGCATCCGCGCTATCTTGGGAAACAGCATCCGCGATATCTTGGGAAACAGCATCCACGCTATCTTGGGAAACAGCATCCGCGATATCTTGGGAAACAGCATCCGCGCTATCTTGGGAAACAGCATCCGCGATATCTTGGGAAACAGCATCCGCGATACCTTGGGAAACAGCATCCGCGCTATCTTGGGAAACAGCATCCGCGATATCTTGGGAAACAGCATCCACGCTATCTTGGGAAACAGCATCCGCGATATCTTGGGAAACAGCATCCGCGCTATCTTAGGAAACAGCATCTACGCTATCTTGGGAAACAGCATCCGCGCTATCTTGGGAAACAGCATCCGCGCTATCTTGGGAAACAGCATCCGCGATATCTTGGGAAACAGCATCCACGCTATCTTGGGAAACAGCATCCGCGCTATCTTGGGAAACAGCATCCGCGCTATCTTGGGAAGCAGCATCCGCGCTATCTTGAGAAGCAGCATCTACGCTATCTTGGGAAGCAGCATCCGCGCTATCTTGAGAAACAGCATCCACGCTATCTTGGGAAACAGCATCCGCGATATCTTGGGAAACAGCATCCACGCTATCTTGGGAAACAGCATCCGCGATATCTTGGGAAACAGCATCCGCGCTATCTTGGGAAACAGCATCCGTGCTATGTTGGGAAACAGCATCTACGCTATCTTGGGAAGCAGCATCCGCGCTATCTTGGGAAACAGCATCCGCGCTATCTTGGGAAACAGCATCTACGCTATCTTGGGAAGCAGCATCCGCGCTATCTTGGGAAGCAGCATCCGCGCTATCTTGGGAAGCAGCATCCGCGCTATCTTGGGAAACAGCATCCACGCTATCTTGGGAAACAGCATCCACGCTATCTTGGGAAACAGCATCCACGCTATCTTGGGAAACAGCATCTACGCTCTCTTGGGAAACAGCATCAACGTTATCTTGGGAAACAGCATCCACGCTATCTTGGGAAACAGCATCCGCGCTATCTTAGGAAACAGCATCTACGCTATCTTGGGAAACAGCATCCACGCTATCTTGGGAAACAGCATCCGCGCTATCTTGGGAAACAGCATCCGCGCTATCTTGGGAAACAGCATCCGCGCTATCTTGGGAAACAGCATCCGTGCTATCTTAGGAAACAGCATCTACGCTCTCTTGGGAAACAGCATCAACGCTATCTTGGGAAACAGCATCCACGCTATCTTGGCAAACAGCATCCGCGCTATCTTGGGAAACAGCATCCACGCTATCTTGGGAAACAGCATCCGCGCTATCTTGGGAAACAGCATCCGTGCTATCTTGGGAAACAGCATCAACGCTATCTTGGGAAACAGCATTCACGCTATCTTGGGAAACAGCATCCACGCTATCTTGGGAAACAGCATGCACGCTATCTTGGGAAACAGTATCCGCGCTATCTTAGGAAACAGCATCCACGCTACCTTGGGAAACAGCATCCGCGCTATCTTGGGAAACATAGCATGTACGTTATCTTGGGAAACATAACCTCTATGCTATCTTTGGAAACATAATATATACGCTATCTTGGGAAACTTAACATCTACGGTATCTTGGGAAACTTAACATCTACGGTATCTTGGGAAACTTAACATCTACGCTATCTTGGGAAACTTAACATCTACGCTATCTTGGTAAGCTTAATATCTATTCTATCCTGGGAAACTTAACATCTACGCTATCTTGGGAAACTGAACATCTACGCTATCTTGGGAAACTTAACATCTACGCTATCTTGGGAAACTTAACATCTACGCTCTCTTGGGAAACTTAACATCTACGCTATCTTGGTAGCTTGATATCTATTCTATATTGGGAACTTAACATCTACGCTATCCTGGGAAACTTAACATCTACGCTATCTTGGTAAGCTTAACATCTATTCTATCCTGGGAAACTTAACATCTACGCTATCTTGGGAAACTTAACATCTACGCTATCTTGGTAAGCTTAACATCTATTCTATCCTGGGAAACTTAACATCTACGCTATCTTGGTAAGCTTAACATCTATTCTATCCTGGGAAACTTAACATCTACGCTATCTTGGGAAACTTAACATCTACGCTATCTTGGTAGCTTGATATCTATTCTATCTTGGGAACTTAACATCTACGCTATCTTGGGAAACTTAACATCTACGCTATCTTGGTAGCTTGATATCTATTCTATCTTGGGAAACTTAACATCTACGCTATCTTGGTAGCTTGATATCTATTCTATCCTGGGAAACTTAACATCTACGCTATCTTGGTAAGCTTAACATCTATTCTATCCTGGGAAACTTAACATCTACGCTATCCTGTTTACCTAGTATAGTCGAAGGTCAATAAATAACATTGAACTCCCACTTGTTCATCTCCTCTCTACAAAAACGTCGCCCACAACAGTGAACTAGCATCTAGGTACCTATTTATTGTTAGGTGAAAACGGGCAAAACGATGTAAGGTGTATATCAGTGGTATACACAAAAATAACAAGCACACAGGAGAAGCTTATAACCACGTTTCGGTCAGCCTTGGATCATTAACTAGTCGCACTAACACACGAAGGTAAGGGAGCCAGTATATATATGACAGGAGGGCAGGGAAACATGACGAATTAGATACAAGTATCTTTATTTTGCGTACCTTTCGCCAACCAGAAGACTGACGAGGTAAAACATGAGGTAATCAGTCCCTCAGCCTGGGAACAAGTATTCACTACCGTAGTACTGATGACTCTTATCCTGCTCTTAGGCTGAGGGACTGATTACCTAACCTACCTCTTCAGTCTTCTGTATTGTACTGATAAAGCCACTGGCTGGCGAAACTTCTACGGATTAAGATACCCAGATGTTGCATCTAATTCATCTGATTCATCAAAAAGATGCAAGTAGACTAATAGATATATCTCGCCCTCCTCGGGAATCAGTCTCCACCAGTGTGATTCATCTCTGTATTTGTCTGATGAATCCAGCCTTGCAGGTGAAACATGACTGATGAATCCAGCCTTGTAGGTGAAACGTTACTGATGAATCCTGCCTTGCAGGTGAAAAGTGACTGATGAATCCAGCCTTGCAGGTGAAACGTGACTGATGAATCCAACCTTGCAGGTGAAAAGTGACTGATGAATCCAGCCTTGCAGGTGAAACGTGACTGAGGAATCCAGCCTTGCAGGTGAAACATGACTGATGAATCCAGCCTTGCAGGTGAAACGTGACTGATGAATCCAGCCTTGCAGGTGAAACGTGAATGATGAATCCTGCCTTGCAGGTGAAACGTGACTGATGAATCCAGCCTTGCAGGTGAAACGTGACTGATGAATCCAGCCTTGCAGGTGAAACGTGACTGATGAATCCAGCCTTGCAGGTGAAACGTGACTGATGAATCCAGCCTTGCAGGTGAAACGTGACTGATGAATCCAGCCTTGCAGGTGAAACGTGACTGATGAATCCAGCCTTGCAGGTGAAACGTGACTGATGAATCCAGCCTTGCAGGTGAAACGTGACTGATGAATCCAGCCTTGCAGGTGAAACGTGACTGATGAATCCAGCCTTGCAGGTGAAACATGACTGATGAATCCAGCCTTGCAGGTGAAACGTGACTGATGAATCCAGCCTTGCAGGTGAAACGTGACTGATGAATCCAGCCTTGCAGGTGAAACGTGACTGATGAATCCAGCCTTGCAGGTGAAACATGACTGATGAATCCAGCCTTGCAGGTGAAACGTGACTGATGAATCCAGCCTTGCAGGTGAAACGTGACTGATGAATCCAGCCTTGCAGGTGAAACGTGAATGATGAATCCAGCCTTGCAGGTGAAACGTGACTGATGAATCCAGCCTTGCAGGTGAAACGTGACTGATGAATCCAGCCTTGCAGGTGAAACGTGACTGATGAATCCAGCCTTGCAGGTGAAACGTGACTGATGAATCCAGCCTTGCAGGTGAAACATATCGTCAACAAAGAATGCGAGGTTTTCCCACGTGTCCTGCTTTATTAAATAGACAAATTGTGTCTTCTAAAGACACGGCAAAGTAATGATTCACGAAATCGTAACAACACATTTGTAAACAAACCAGGGAACAGGTGGGGGTTTGAACCCATGGCGAGTGAGTTCTAAAATTCGCAGGCCAGTGCGCTAACCATTGAGCCAGCGAGCTCTAATAAGAATTGCAAAATGATAGTTAAAATGATACAAATGCAACTAATGTGACATTTTTATTGTGGCAACGTTTCGCTTGATATTTCCTGGAGAGCGAAACATTGCAATAAAATGTTATATTACTTGCATCTGTGTCCTTTTACCTAACATTTTTGTAGGTAATTCAGCCTTTATTACTAAGGTAAGTAGAGCAAGGCCTCATTAGACAACGTTTTGCTCGTAGGAGAAATGTTGTCCAATTAAAGCCTTGCACTGCTGCATTTGTACTGAAAATTGATGTTTCAGACAAGGAATGCAACATGTATGTAACGTTAGGCAATAATAGTATGGAAACGTTTCGCCCATTAGTTAATCGTGCCAATTGGTCTGATTTCTGAAGCTCCTTATGAGCGAAACGTTTCCTCAATAAAGATACCTGACGACGTTACACAACAGCGACAAGTTGATGATTTAGACACATGTACAACACTTGGGTCTAATTACTGTTAAACGTTTCGCCTACACAGCAGACTTCTTCAGTCAGATACAGAGGCAACCTTGGAGGTCAGTTCCAGGCTGAGGGACTGACCTCCTCAAAGACTATTCTCTCCGAGACTGATAGACTGATTAGATCATGCTGCCTCTGTACCTGACTGAAAAAGCCTACTGTGTAGGCGAAACGTTTCAACAATAGAGATACCCAACTGTTGCACATGTCTTAATTGTCATTTGTATAAATAAAGATTATTATTATTATTATTATTATTATTATTATTATTATTATTATTATTATTATTATTAATGTCGCTGTTGTATGTGTGTTTGTATATCTTTCAGGAAACATTTTGTATTTTGTAGCTGTAAGACCGAAAGGTAAAGTGGAAGTCAGGTGTAGTGTAGGAAGGTGTAGTGTAGGTCAGGTGTAGTGTAGGAAGGTGTAGTGTAGGTCAGGTGTAGTGTAGGAAGGTGTAGTGTAGGTCAGGTGTAGTGTAGGTCAGGTGTAGTGTAGGTCAGGTGTAGTGTAGGTCAGGTGTAGTGTAGGTCAGGTGTAGTGTAGGTCAGGTGTAGTGTAGGAAGGTGTAGTGTAGGAAGGTGTAGTGTAGGTGAGGTGTAGTGTAGGTCAGGTGTAGTGTAGGAAGGTGTAGTGTAGGAAGGTGTAGTGTAGGTCAGGTGTAGTGTAGGTCAGGTGTAGTGTAGGTCAGGTGTAGTGTAGGTCAGGTGTAGTGTAGGTCAGGTGTAGTGTAGGTCAGGTGTAGTGTAGGTCAGGTGTAGTGTAGGTCAGGTGTAGTGTAGGTCAGGTGTGGTGAAGGTCAGGCGTGATGTAGATCAGGTGTGGTGTAGATCAGGTGTAGTGTAGGAAGGTGTAGTGTAGGTCAGGTGTAGTGTAGGTCAGGTGTAGTGTAGGAAGGTGTAGTGTAGGAAGGTGTAGTGTAGGTCAAGTGTAGTGTAGGAAGGTGTAGTGTAGGAAGGTGTAGTGTAGGTCAGGTGTAGTGTAGGAAGGTGTAGTGTAGGTCAGGTGTAGTGTAGGAAGGTGTAGTGTAGGTCAGGTGTAGTGTAGGAAGGTGTAGTGTAGGTCAGGTGTAGTGTAGGAAGGTGTAGTGTAGGTCAGGTGTAGTGTAGGTCAGGTGTAGTGTAGGAAGGTGTAGTGTAGGTCAGGTGTAGTGTAGGTCAGGTGTAGTGTAGGTCAGGTGTAGTGTAGGTCAGGTGTAGTGTAGGTCAGGTGTAGTGTAGGAAGGTGTAGTGTAGGTCAGGTGTAGTGTAGGAAGGTGTAGTGTAGGTCAGGTGTAGTGTAGGAAGGTGTAGTGTAGGTCAGGTGTAGTGTAGGTCAGGTGTAGTGTAGGTCAGGTGTAGTGTAGGTCAGGTGTAGCGTAGGTCAGGTGTAGTGTAGGTCAGGTGTAGTGTAGGAAGGTGTAGTGTAGGTCAGGTGTAGTGTAGGTCAGGTGTAGTGTAGGTCAGGTGTAGTGTAGGAAGGTGTAGTGTAGGTCAGGTGTAGTGTAGGTCAGGTGTAGTGTAGGTCAGGTGTAGTGTAGGAAGGTGTAGTGTAGGTCAAGGTGTAGTGTAGGTCAGGTGTAGTGTAGGTCAGGTGTAGTGTAGGTCAGGTGTAGTGTAGGTCAGGTGTAGTGTAGGTCAGGTGTAGTGTAGGAAGGTGTAGTGTAGGTCAGGTGTAGTGTAGGAAGGTGTAGTGTAGGTCAGGTGTAGTGTAGGTCAGGTGTAGTGTAGGTCAGGTGTAGTGTAGGTCAGGTGTAGTGTAGGTCAGGTGTAGTGTAGGTCAGGTGTAGTGTAGGTCAGGTGTAGTGTAGGAAGGTGTAGTGTAGGTCAGGTGTAGTGTAGGTCAGGTGTAGTGTAGGTCAGGTGTAGTGTAGGAAGGTGTAGTGTAGGAAGGTGTAGTGTAGGAAGGTGTAGTGTAGGTCAGGTGTAGTGTAGGTCAGGTGTAGTGTAGGAAGGTGTAGTGTAGGTCAGGTGTAGTGTAGGAAGGTGTAGTGTAGGTCAGGTGTAGTGTAGGTCAGGTGTAGTGTAGGTCAGGTGTAGTGTAGGAAGGTGTAGTGTAGGTCAGGTGTAGTGTAGGTCAGGTGTAGTGTAGGAAGGTGTAGTGTAGGTCAGGTGTAGTGTAGGAAGGTGTAGTGTAGGAAGGTGTAGTGTAGGTCAGGTGTAGTGTAGGAAGGTGTAGTGTAGGTCAGGTGTAGTGTAGGAAGGTGTAGTGTAGGTCAGGTGTAGTGTAGGAAGGTGTAGTGTAGGTCAGGTGTAGTGTAGGAAGGTGTAGTGTAGGTCAGGTGTAGTGTAGGAAGGTGTAGTGTAGGAAGGTGTAGTGTAGGTCAGGTGTAGTGTAGGAAGGTGTAGTGTAGGAAGGTGTAGTGTAGGTCAGGTGTAGTGTAGGTCAGGTGTAGTGTAGGTCAGGTGTAGGGTAGGAAGGTGTAGTGTAGGTCAGGTGTAGTGTAGGTCAGGTGTAGTGTAGGAAGGTGTAGTGTAGGTCAGGTGTAGTGTAGGTCAGTGTAGGTCAGGTGTAGTGTAGGTCAGGTGTAGTGTAGGAAGGTGTAGTGTAGGAAGGTGTAGTGTAGGTCAGGTGTAGTGTAGGTCAGGTGTAGTGTAGGAAGGTGTAGTGTAGGTCAGGTGTAGTGTAGGTCAGGTGTAGTGTAGGAAGGTGTAGTGTAGGTCAGGTGTAGTGTAGGTCAGGTGTAGTGTAGGTCAGGTGTAGTGTAGGAAGGTGTAGTGTAGGTCAGGTGTAGTGTAGGTCAGGTGTAGTGTAGGAAGGTGTAGTGTAGGTCAGGTGTAGTGTAGGAAGGTGTAGTGTAGGAAGGTGTAGTGTAGGTCAGGTGTAGTGTAGGTCAGGTGTAGTGTAGGTCAGGTGTAGTGTAGGTCAGGTGTAGTGTAGGTCAGGTGTAGTGTAGGTCAGGTGTAGTGTAGGAAGGTGTAGTGTAGGAAGGTGTAGTGTAGGTCAGGTGTAGTGTAGGAAGGTGTAGTGTAGGAAGGTGTAGTGTAGGTGAGGTGTAGTGTAGGAAGGTGTAGTGTAGGAAGGTGTAGTGTAGGTCAGGTGTAGTGTAGGAAGGTGTAGTGTAGGAAGGTGTAGTGTAGGTCAGGTGTAGTGTAGGAAGGTGTAGTGTAGGAAGGTGTAGTGTAGGAAGGTGTAGTGTAGGAAGGTGTAGTGTAGGAAGGTGTAGTGTAGGTCAGGTGTAGTGTAGGTAAGGTGTAGTGTAGGTCAGGTGTAGTGTAGGAAGGTGTAGTGTAGGTCAGGTGTAGTGTAGGTCAGGTGTAGTGTAGGTCAGGTGTAGTGTAGGCCAGGTGTAGTGTAGGTCAGTGTAGTGTAGGTCAGGTGTAGTGTAGGCCAGGTGTAGTGTAGGTCAGGTGTAGTGTAGGTCAGGTGTAGTGTAGGAAGGTGTAGTGTAGGTCAGGTGTAGTGTAGGTCAGGTGTAGTGTAGGTCAGGTGTAGTGTAGGTGTAGTGTAGGAAGGTGTAGTGTAGGTCAGGTGTAGTGTAGGAAGGTGTAGTGTAGGTCAGGTGTAGTGTAGGTCAGGTGTAGTGTAGGTCAGGTGTAGTGTAGGTCAGGTGTAGTGTAGGAAGGTGTAGTGTAGGTCAGGTGTAGTGTAGGTCAGGTGTAGTGTAGGAAGGTGTAGTGTAGGTCAGGTGTAGTGTAGGAAGGTGTAGTGTAGGTCAGGTGTAGTGTAGGAAGGTGTAGTGTAGGAAGGTGTAGTGTAGGTCAGGTGTAGTGTAGGTCAGGTGTAGCGTAGGTCAGGTGTAGTGTAGGTCAGGTGTAGTGTAGGGAGGTGTAGTGTAGGTCAGGTGTAGTGTAGGAAGGTGTAGTGTAGGTCAGGTGTAGTGTAGGAAGGTGTAGTGTAGGTCAGGTGTAGTGTAGGTCAGGTGTAGTGTAGGTCAGGTGTAGTGTAGGAAGGTGTAGTGTAGGAAGGTGTAGTGTAGGTCAGGTGTAGTGTAGGTCAGGTGTAGTGTAGGTCAGGTGTAGTGTAGGTCAGGTGTAGTGTAGGTCAGGTGTAGTGTAGGTCAGGTGTAGTGTAGGTCAGGTGTAGTGTAGGTCAGGTGTAGTGTAGGTCAGGTGTAGTGTAGGTCAGGTGTAGTGTAGGTCAGGTGTAGTGCAGGTCAGGTGTAGTGTAGGTCAGGTGTAGTGTAGGAAGGTGTAGTGTACGAGGTCAGGTGTAGTGTAGGTCAGGTGTAGTGTAGGTCAGGTGTAGTGTAGGTCAGGTGTAGTGCAGGTCAGGTGTAGTGTAGGTCAGGTGTAGTGTAGGAAGGTGTAGTGTACGAGGTCAGGTGTATCGCAGCCATTGTGCTTCTAATTACTACCAATGTCAAATGAGAGATGCGTCCTGATGACTTAAAACCATTTCAGCTGAATTTCTGTGAGACACATGTGCAACACCTGGAGTCGATGTAATCAGTCCATCAAGCTTGACTCGTGGACTGATTACATCACCTCCAGGCTGTGGGACCGATTACCTCAAACTCCTTCTGACCTTCACCATTCTTCATTGTATTGGACTGATGAAGCCAGTGTGGCGAAACATTTCCACACGATAAATATACCTAAGTGTTGCACATATGTCTAATTTATCACCCTATCAGTTCTCTGAACCATTTATCTATGTTTCTGTAAAATTCTGAAGATTCCCGTGTTCTACACACCTGCTTCACCAAGACTAATAACTGAAAAATCAAGGCAGTGATACCTCCGAAAATTCTCTTCCTTGAGACGTTTGGTATCGCAACATTTCTTTAATTATTGAGGGGATTTCTGTGTTAACACAGGCATTAGTAACATTGTTAGTTTAGCAGTCGTACTGATGTTTCTTGACAGAGGTGTGTAAGTCTCTTGAGGACACCTTACATAAATTTCTTGACAAGTTGTCGGTATTTATTACCAAGATTTATACCATATATTATGGTATATATTATTATACCATATATTATGGTATATATTATTATACCATATATTATGGTATATATTATTATACCATATATTATGGTATATATTATTATACCATATATTATGGTATATATTATTATACCATATATTATGGTATATATTACATTGTGAGTTATTGCATTGTATTGTGAGCACATTTCGTCCATCAGGGGCTTTACCAGTTGATAAATTGAAATAATTAAGTCCCTGGTGGGCGAAACGTCTTCACATTAAAATGCCATAACTATCATTATGTCTTATTTACATACTGTCAGTATTCTCCGCCATTATATCACGACTCTAATGAGTACTGCAGGAAGGACCTTGTCAAGACTTTCGTAAAATGATGAGTTATCTGGGTAGTGGACAGTAGCGTTAGTTAAAAAAAAATTAGAAGTGTGTGTACTCACCTAGTTGTGGTTGTAGGGGTTAAGTCATAGCTCCTGGCCCATTGTGTGTGTGTGTGTGTGAAGGCACTGTTGTACTATTGATTTTGGCAGTAGCAAGTTATCAAAAAAGTAAAGAGAAAAATATATTTAGATAATGATAAAGATAATGGCAACAGAAATCTTGGAAAGGCGAAGATGAATAGGAAGAAAATACAAAAAAAAAAATCTATCTTAGAATGCAATACACTAATAGAAGGAACGCAAGAAGAAAAGATAAATTAGTAGAGATTGATTGTTCTTACGTGCAATGTTACTGTTGTTGCATTAATTGAGATTTGGTTTAATAAACTTGTGTTGCATCGTGAGTCAGGTTTAAAATAATATTTCCCCCCCCCCCAAAAAAAAAAACTAATGGAAACCTTTCCAAATTTATTTGTATCATCGCAGAAATACATGTAAGGAATTTCCTCTTCACAGAGTTGGAAGTACGATTTAATATGTGCGGAGAGTTGGGCGAGGCTGCCACAATAAGTAGGTTTATTCAGGTATACACACATACAGTTACATAGATTATCATACATAGCAACACATGTGTAGAGAACCTGAGATAACACAAAAAAGTCAAACAAAGTGACTTATTTCCATTGGGGTTCTTACTTATTTCCATTGGGTCCTTACTTATTTCCATTGGGGTCCTTACTTATTTCCATTGGGTCCTTACTTATTTCCATTGGGGTCCTTACTTATTTCCATTGGGTCCTTGCTTATTTCCACTGGGTCCTTGCTTATTTCCATTGGGGTCCTTACTTATTTCCATTGGGTCCTTACTTATTTCCATTGGGGTCCTTACTTATTTCCATTGGGTCCTTACTTATTTCCATTGGGGTCAAGGTTGTAAGCTCTTCCACTTTGATATAAATAACGGGAAGCTCTGTGGGAGAGCTCTGTATGTCCAAAACAGATAAAAGACTGAAGGAAGGGAAATAACATCTGTGTGAGTGGAATTTCCTGAAGGATATAAACTGTTGATTCTGGATATTTAAAAATGATCCCGAATTTAGATGACTACTCAAAATCGTTAAATATTAAAAGAAACGATAATGTATCAATCCTGTGAGATCTTCATTTCACTCTGATGGAACTCTTTTACTGGAAATCTGGAGTCGAGTAACTTCCAACAGACGGACGAGGATTGTTGTTTAAGGTCGTTTGTGACAGTAACAGAAGGAAGAGATAATCTGTCTTACCTAACTCTGACGAGCAGGAAACTACATAAAAGGTTCAGAAAACCGACAAGTTCATCACTGAAACACCCAGTGGCTTCTTCAGTCCAATACAGAGAAGAACGGAGGAAGAAGATGAGGAATTTGAGGCAATCAGTCCCTCAACCTTGAACTGATGTGCTCAGTCCACCATGAAAATAAAATTTAAGAGGAATCAAAACAAATCTGAAAAGTCTGCTAAAAGATTAGAGAAAAATCTAGTCTACTTTTCACTAACTCTGGACAGTTTTCTTTAACTCAAAGATACATAGAACAGACACGGTAATAATTTACTGAAAATGAGACAGAAATGTAGTTGATTTTTAACCAACATTTCTTCTCGGTTTTCACACAAGAGGACAAGCGAAAACTCAATAATTAATAATTATAATAGATGTGAGGAATATGAATTGCATAATATAAAAGTCACAACAGACATGGTTAGTAAACATGTAGACAGATTGAGAAAAAAAATCCACTGTTTTGAAATGTTCATAAACAGTGTAAGATTAAATTCAGTGAACCACTAAGTAGTATTTTCAATATATCAACACTAAAAGGTATTCCATCTAATAAGTGGAAAATGTATAATTTCCTTCCTATCTCCAGAACGGGAAATAGGTCCTTATCATCGAATTACTGCCCAATCAGCCTGACGTCACTAGTGGGTAAATTATTAGAATCACTAATACCGGATACAATTAGAAGCCACCGTGACGAAAATAATGAATCTCAACTCAGATTCACAAGAAGTCACTCTTGCTTAAAAAAATATACTGACTTTTTCAGAAAGGTATCTGAGGCGGTGAACCAGGATGAAGACCATGCTGTTTGCCTAGATTTCAGTAAGACTTTTGATGGAGTCCCACACAGGAGACTGTTAAAGGACGTGCAACACTCGGCATTGTAGATGAAGGTCTCTCAAGAATGACAGCATGGATGACTGATAGACAGCATGGATGACTGATTAACAGCATGGATGATTGATAGACAGCATGGATGATTGATAGACAGCATGGATGACTGATAGACATCATGGATGATTGATAGACAGCATGGATGACTGATTAACAGCATGGATGATTGATAGACAGCATGGATGACTGATAGACAGCATGGATGACTGATTAACAGCATGGATGATTGATAGACAGCATGGATGACTGATAGACAGCATGGATGACTGATTAACAGCATGGATGATTGATAGACAGCATGGATGATTGATAGACAGCATGGATGACTGATAGACATCATGGATGATTGATAGACAGCATGGATGACTGATAGACAGCATGGATGACTGATAGACAGCATGGATGACTGATAGACAGCATGGATGACTGATAGACAGCATGGATGACTGATAGACAGCATGGATGACTGATAGCATGGATGGCTGATAGACAGCATAGATGACCGATAGACAGCAGAGTTTGCATGATTGGAGTGAAGTCGGAATGGTGACCAATCACATATGAGTTGTACTGAAGCCTCTTCAGTGTCCATAGGTGTACCTGGAGTATACCTGGAGGGTATTCCGAGGGTCAATGCCCCCGTGGCCCGGTCCATGACGAGGCACAAATAACCCGCACATAGAAGAGAGAAGCTTACGACGACGTTTCGGTCCGACTTGGACCATTTACAAAGTCACACTAACCAGAAGTGGAGCAGGACGGCTATATATAGGCAGGAAGAGGTAGTGGTGGTGGTAGTAGTAGTAGTAGTAGTGGTAGTAGTGGTAGTAGAAGTAGTAGTAGTAGTAGTGGTACTAGAAGTAGTAGTAGTAGTAATAGTAGTAGTAGTGGTAGTGGTAGTAGTAGTAGTAGTAGTAGTGGTAGTAGTGGGGAATAAGGAGGAGGAGCCAGTCAAATACAAAGAAAGGGGAGCACTACTACTACTACTACCACTACTACTACCACTACTACTACTACCACTACTACTACTACTACTACTACTACTACTACTACTACTACTACTACTGCTGCTGCTGCTGCTGCTACCACCACTACCTCTTCCTGCCTATATATAGCCGTCCTGCTCCACTTCTGGTTAGTGTGACTTTGTAAATGGTCCAAGCCGGACCGAAACGTCATCGTAAGCTTCTCTCTTCTATGTGCGGGTTATTTGTGTATCGTTCCAGTCACGGTATTGTGCCTTTTTTTTTGTTATTTGTCCATGACGAGGCTTCGCGCCGGATCAGGGCCTGGTCAACCAGGCTGTTACTGCTTGCCGCACGCAAACTGACATACGAGCCGCAGCCTAGCTAGTCAGGTACTGGCTAGGTGTTTGTCCAGCTCCCTCTTGAAGACAGCCAGGAGTCTATTGGTAATCCCCCTCATGTATGCTGGGTGGCAGTTGAACAGTCTTGGGCTCCTAACACTTACTGTGTTGTCTCTTAGCGTACTCATGTCACCCCTGCTTTTCACTGAGGGGATGTTGCACCTCCGGCCGAGTCTTTTGCTTTCGTAGGGAGTGATTTCCGTGTGCAGATTTGGGACTAGTCTCTCAAGGATTTTCCAAGTGTACATTATCATGTATATTTCTTGGTGTTTTCCAAGGAGCACAGGTCAAGGAGCGTCAACCGTCCCCAGTAATTTAGGCGCTTTAATAAGTACTGATACGTGCCGTGAAAGTTCCTTTCATATTCTACAGGTCTGCAATTTCGCCTGCCTTGAAAGAGGCCGTTAGAGTACAGCAATATTCCAGCCTAGAGAGAACAAGCGGTTTGAAGAGAATCGTCACTGGCTTGGCATCCCTAGTTTTGAAGGTTCTCGTTATCCATCCTATCACTTCCAATAGCAGATGTAGTAGGTACATTGTTGTCATCTTTGAAAGTGATGTCAGCCATACAGCAAAACCTCTTCACTAAATGCTATATAATATCTATCATGCACTGAAACACTAACTGAAACAAGGAGGTTTTAGGAATCGTTGGAGATACGTAGATTAAGTGGTAACATTGAAACAAATAAATGAACGTTACGTAGATGAAGGTAAGGAACTTTTCATTGTATTTATGAATTTACAAAAAAAATATGTAGGGTAGAGAGGGAAACAATGTGGCAGATGTTGCAGATATAGATGGTAGGTTACTAACAGCAGTAATGAGCTTTTATGTAGATGGAGAAGCGTAGGCTAGGGCATGCAGGGGAGAGATTATCCTCTAGCAAAATAGGCCTTAGACAGGAATGTGTGATGTCACTATGATTATTTAAAATATTTATATATGGGGTTGTAAAAGAAGTGAATGCTACAGTGTTAAGTGTGGTACTGAAAGACTGAATCTTGAGCGAGAGTTGTCACAGTTGCTTTTCGCTGATGACGCTGTACTTATGAGAGATACTGAAAATAAGTTATGATGGTTCTTAAACGAATGTGTAACGGTTTGTAAAAGAATAAAATTAAAAGTAAACATGGGAAACAACAAGGAGATGAGAGAATAAAAAAAAAAGTAGGTAATGAAAAACTGGATATCGGATTAGAGGAAGTATGATGGAGTTAAATGTGTTTAGATATTTAGGAATGGACTTGTCGGAAGATGATTCAACGAGAGATGAGGTGAACCAAAGAAATGGCGAAGGGAAAAATTGTGGGTGGTGCACTGAGGCATCTCTGGAGACAAAGAACTTTATCCATGGAAGTAAAGAGAGGATTGTATCAGAGTCCAGATGTACTATTGTGTGGATGTGAAGCATGGGTTTTAAATGTTGCAGCGAGGAGGAGGTGGCTGGAGGCAGTAGAGATGTCGTGTTTAAGGGTAATGTGTGGTGGAAATAAAACGCAGAGAATTCGGAGTTTGGAGATTAGGAAGCTGTGCGGGGTTACTAAATGTGATATCCAAAGGGCTGAGGACGGGTTGTTGAGGTGCTATATATATATATATATATATATATATATATATATATATATATATATATATATATATATATATATATATAAAGCATGCGTGAGCGTGTTAGATAGGAGCTAATGGAGACAAATGTTTTTAGGAGTTAACGCGCCGCTTTCCAGGCCACCCTGCCTTGGTAGGAGACGGCCGATGTGTTAATAAAATACACACACACACATACACACACACACACACACACACAGAGTGGGGCACCTGGAAAGAAACAAGTGTATAATTGACAACCAGCACGGTTTCAGGGAAGGAAAATCCTGTGTCACAAACCTACTAGAGTTTTATGACAAGGTGACAGAAGTAAGACAAGAGAGAGAGGGGTGGATCGACTGCGTATTTTTGGACTGCAAGAAGGCTTTCGACACAGTTCCTCACAAGAGGTTACTGCAAAAGCTAGAGGACCAGGCACACATAACAGGAAAGGCACTGCAATGGATCAGAGAATATCTGACAGGGAGGAAACAACGAGTCATGGTACGCGACGAGGTGTCAGAGTGGGCGCCTGTGACAAGCGGGGTTCCACAGGGGTCAGTCCTAGGACCTGTGCTGTTCTTGGTATACGTGAACGACATAACGGAAGGGATAGACTCAGAAGTGTCCTTGTTTGCAGACGATGTGAAGTTAATGAGAAGAATCGAATCGGACGAGGATCAGGCAGGACTACAAAGAGATCTGGACAGGCTACAAGCCTGGTCCAGCAACTGGCTCCTAGAATTTAACCCTGCCAAATGCAAAGTCATGAAGATTGGGGAAGGGCAAAGAAGACCGCAGACACAATATAGTTTAGATGGCCAAAGACTGCAAACCTCACTAAAGGAAAAAGATCTGGGGGTGAGTATAACACCGAGCATATCTCCTGAGGCGCACATCAATCAGATAACTGCTGCAGCATACGGGCGCCTGGCAAACCTACGGATAGCGTTCCGATACCTCAGTAAGGATTCGTTTAAGACTCTGTACACCATCTACGTCAGGCCCATACTGGAGTATGCAGCACCAGTTTGGAATCCACACCTAGTCAAGCACGTCAAGAAATTAGAGAAAGTGCAAAGGTTTGCAACAAGACTAGTCCCAGAGCTACGGGGATTGTCCTATGAAGAAAGGTTGAGGGAAATCGGCCTGACGACACTGGAGGCCAGGAGGGTCAGGGGAGACATGATAACGACATATAAAATACTGCGCGGAATAGACGAGGTGGACAAAGACGGGATGTTCCAGAGATGGGACACAGACACAAGAGGTCACAATTGGAAGTTGAAGACTCAGATGAATCAAAGGGATGTTAGGAAGTATTTCTTCAGTCATAGAGTAGTCAGGCCATGGAATAGCCTAGAAAGTGATGTGGTGGAGGCAGGAACCATACATAGTTTTAAGGCGAGGTATGATAGAGCTCATGGGGCAGGGAGAGAGAGGACCTAGTAGCAATCAGCGAAGAGGCGGGGCCAGGAGCTGTGACTCGACCCCTGCAACCACAAATAGGTGAGTACAAATAGGTGAGTACACACACACACACACACACACACACACAAACACACACACACACACACACACACACACACAAACACACACACACACACACACACACACACACACACACACACACACACACACACACACTAGTAGCGACTAGTACAGGGGAGGGGCCAGGAGCTATGACTAGGCTCCTGCAACCACGCTAAACCAGTGATGTTAAAATTCACCAGTAAGAGTTAATTACTGTGCTAACATTTGATGAAAAGTTTAACATTAACTTAACACACAAATATTACAGAATATCAACCATAACATTAACACCCCGTATGTAAATTTGACGTGTAATATAAGTAAATATTGATGTGTGTGTGTGTGTGTGTGTGTGTGTGTGTGTTATCACAATTTATTACAGTAACTAGTACTAAATAGCATTCTACTGGTAATCTCTCACTTCAGCTTGGTCAGCTTGGCATCAGGATTAAGCTTTAATCCTTCCTGTTACATATATATAAGACTGAGGAACTGAGAATCCCTCACAACAGAGGGACTGACCACCTGAGATTTCATCTTCACTGCTTCCGTTGTTTATTCCCTCAACTGGACTGATAAACCCATTGGCTGGCGAAACGTCTACACGGTAAAGATATTCAGTGTGTCTCATCTGAAGTGTTCCTCATCGCTCTGCATGTTTCTCTTGCAGCTCTCATCAGGCTACAACACAATTATTTGCTCCCTACAGTGCCATCTCTTGGCACTAACTTCACTTACATTTTCCAGCTTGCGCTTGGTATCTTCTTGTTGTTGGTTCAACTGTTTTCTCGATCTCCATTAACTGTAGCGACCTGAAAAGTTTTCGTTTCTTTTCGCCTTTGTTGTAGTGTATTTTAGTGTATTCTTTTACCTATTCGGTAATGATCTCACAAAACAAGATTTTGATGAAGAGAGTCAGCGAGTGTGGTGCGTGTGTGATAGAGTATTTGTGGGGCGTGTGATGAAGTGTGTTTGTTGGAGAGTATCTACAGCCCGTCACATGGGAGTGTGTTGGAGAGTATCTACAGCCCGTCACATGGGAGTGTGTTGGAGAGTATCTACAGCCAGTCATATAGGAGTGTGTTGGAGAGTATCTACAGCCAGTCACATGGGAGTGTGTTGGAGAGTATCTACAGCCAGTCACATGGGAGTGTGTTGGAGAGTATCTACAGCCAGTCACAAGGGAGTGTGTTGGAGAGTATCTACAGCCAGTCATATAGGAGTGTGTTGGAGAGTATCTACAGCCAGTCACATGGGAGTGTGTTGGAGAGTATCTACAGCCAGTCATATAGGAGTGTGTTGGAGAGTATCTACAGCCAGTCATATAGGAGTGTGTTGGAGAGTATCTACAGCCCGTCACATGGGAGTGTGTTGGAGAGTATCTACAGCCAGTCATATAGGAGTGTGTTGGAGAGTATCTACAGCCCGTCACATGGGAGTGTGTTGGAGAGTATCTACAGCCCGTCACATGGGAGTGTGTTGGAGAGTATCTACAGCCAGTCATATAGGAGTGTGTTGGAGAGTATCTACAGCCAGTCACATGGGAGTGTGTTGGAGAGTATCTACAGCCAGTCACATGGGAGTGTGTTGGAGAGTATCTACAGCCAGTCACAAGGGAGTGTGTTGGAGAGTATCTACAGCCAGTCATATAGGAGTGTGTTGGAGAGTATCTACAGCCAGTCACATGGGAGTGTGTTGGAGAGTATCTACAGCCAGTCATATAGGAGTGTGTTGGAGAGTATCTACAGCCAGTCATATAGGAGTGTGTTGGAGAGTATCTACAGCCCGTCACATGGGAGTGTGTTGGAGAGTATCTACAGCCAGTCATATAGGAGTGTGTTGGAGAGTATCTACAGCCCGTCACATGGGAGTGTGTTGGAGAGTATCTACAGCCCGTCACATGGGAGTGTGTTGGAGAGTATCTACAGCCAGTCATATAGGAGTGTGTTGGAGAGTATCTACAGCCAGTCACATGGGAGTGTGTTGGAGAGTATCTACAGCCAGTCACATGGGAGTGTGTTGGAGAGTATCTACAGCCAGTCACATGGGAGTGTGTTGGAGAGTATCTACAGCCAGTCATATAGGAGTGTGTTGGAGAGTATCTACAGCCAGTCACATGGGAGTGTGTTGGAGAGTATCTACAGCCAGTCATATAGGAGTGTGTTGGAGAGTATCTACAGCCAGTCATATAGGAGTGTGTTGGAGAGTATCTACAGCCAGTCACATGGGAGTGTGTTGGAGAGTATCTACAGCCAGTCACATGGGAGTGTGTTGGAGAGTATCTACAGCCAGTCACATGGGAGTGTGTTGGAGAGTATCTACAGCCAGTCATATAGGAGTGTGTTGAAGAGTATCTACAGCCAGTCACATGGGAGTGTGTTGGAGAGTATCTACAGCCAGTCATATAGGAGTGTGTTGGAGAGTATCTACAGCCAGTCATATAGGAGTGTGTTGGAGAGTATCTACAGCCAGTCACATGGGAGTGTGTTGGAGAGTATCTACAGCCAGTCACATGGGAGTGTGTTGGAGAGTATCTACAGCCAGTCACATGGGAGTGTGTTGGAGAGTATCTACAGCCAGTCACATGGGAGTGTGTTGGAGAGTATCTGCAGCCAGACACATGGGAGTGTGTTGGAGAGTATCTACAGCCAGTCACATAGGAGTGTGTTGGAGAGTATCTACAGCCAGTCATATAGGAGTGTGTTGGAGAGTATCTACAGCCAGTCACATGGGAGTGTGTTGGAGAGTATCTACAGCCAGTCACATGGGAGTGTGTTGGAGAGTATCTACAGCCAGTCACATGGGAGTGTGTTGGAGAGTATCTACAGCCAGTCACATGGGAGTGTGTTGGAGAGTATCTGCAGCCAGACACATGGGAGTGTGTTGGAGAGTATCTACAGCCAGTCACATAGGAGTGTGTTGGAGAGTATCTACAGCCAGTCATATAGGAGTGTGTTGGAGAGTATCTACAGCCAGTCACATGGGAGTGTGTTGGAGAGTATCTACAGCCAGTCACATGGGAGTGTGTTGGAGAGTATCTACAGCCAGTCACATGGGAGTGTGTTGGAGAGTATCTACAGCCAGTAACATGGGAGTGTGTTGGAGAGTATCTACAGCCAGTAACATGGGAGTGTGTTGGAGAGTATCTACAGCCAGTAACATGGGAGTGTGTTGGAGAGTATCTACAGCCAGTCACATAGGAGTGTGTTGGAGAGTATCTACAACCAGTCACATAGGAGTGTGTTGGAGAGTATCTACAGCCAGTCACATAGGAGTGTGTTGGAGAGTATCTACAGCCAGTAACATGGGAGTGTGTTGGAGAGTATCTACAGCCAGTAACATGGGAGTGTGTTGGAGAGTATCTACAGCCAGTAACATGGGAGTGTGTTGGAGAGTATCTACAGCCAGTCACATAGGAGTGTGTTGGAGAGTATCTACAGCCAGTCACATAGGAGTGTGTTGGAGAGTATCTACAGCCAGTAACATGGGAGTGTGTTGGAGAGTATCTACAGCCAGTAACATGGGAGTGTGTTGGAGAGTATCTACAGCCAGTAACATGGGAGTGTGTTGGAGAGTATCTACAGCCAGTAACATGGGAGTGTGTTGGAGAGTATCTACAGCCAGTCACATAGGAGTGTGTTGGAGAGTATCTACAGCCAGTCACATAGGAGTGTGTTGGAGAGCATCTACAGCCAGTAACATGGGAGTGTGTTGGAGAGTATCTACAGCCAGTAACATGGGAGTGTGTTGGAGAGTATCTACAGCCAGTCACATGGGAGTGTGTTGGAGAGTATCTACAGCCAGTAACACGGGAGTGTGTTGGAGAGTATCTACAGCCAGTAACATGGGAGTGTGTTGGAGAGTATCTACAGCCAGTAACATGGGAGTGTGTTGGAGAGTATCTACAGCCAGTCACATGGGAGTGTGTTGGAGAGTATCAACAGCCAGTCACATGGGAGTGTGTTGGAGAGTATCTACAGCCAGTCACATGGGAGTGTGTTGGAGAGTATCAACAGCCAGTCACATGGGAGTGTGTTGGAGAGTATCTACAGCCAGTCACATGGGAGTGTGTTGGAGAGTATCTACAGCCAGTCACATGGGAGTGTGTTGGAGAGTATCTACAGCCAGTCACATGGGAGTGTGTTGGAGAGTATCAACAGCCAGTCACATGGGAGTGTGTTGGAGAGTATCAACAGCCAGTCACATGGGAGTGTGTTGGAGAGTATCAACAGCCAGTCACATGGGAGTGTGCTGGAGAGTATCTACAGCCAGTAACATGGGAGTGTGTTGGAGAGTATCAACAGCCAGTCACATGGGAGTGTGTTGGAGAGTATCAACAGCCAGTCACATGGGAGTGTGTTGGAGAGTATCAACAGCCAGTCACATGGGAGTGTGTTGGAGAGTATCTACAGCCAGTCACATGGGAGTGTGTTGGAGAGTATCAACAGCCAGTCACATGGGAGTGTGTTGCAGAGTATCTACAGCCAGTAACATGGGAGTGTGTTGGAGAGTATCTACAGCCAGTAACATGGGAGTGTGTTGGAGAGTATCTACAGCCAGTCACATGGGACTGTGTTGGAGAGTATCAACAGCCAGTAACATGGGACTGTGTTGGAGAGTATCAACAGCCAGTAACATGGGAGTGTGTTGGAGAGTATCAACAGCCAGTAACATGGGAGTGTGTTGGAGAGTATCTACAGCCAGTAACATGGGACTGTGTTGGAGAGTATCAACAGCCAGTCACATGGGAGTGTGTTGGAGAGTATCAACAGCCAGTAACATGGGAGTGTGTTGGAGAGTATCTACAGCCAGTAACATGGGACTGTGTTGGAGAGTATAAACAGCCAGTAACATGGGAGTGTGTTGGAGAGTATCAACAGCCAGTAACATGGGAGTGTGTTGGAGAGTATCTACAGCCAGTAACATGGGACTGTGTTGGAGAGTATCAACAGCCAGTAACATGGGAGTGTGTTGGAGAGTATCTACAGCCAGTAACATGGGACTGTGTTGGAGAGTATCAACAGCCAGTAACATGGGAGTGTGTTGGAGAGCATCTACAGCCAGTAACATGGGAGTGTGTTGGAGAGCATCTACAGCCAGTAACATGGGAGTGTGTTGGAGAGTATCTACAGCCAGTAACATGGGAATGTGTTGGAGAGTATCTACAGCCAGTAACATGGGAGTGTGTTGGAGAGCATCTACAGCCAGTAACATGGGAGTGTGTTGGAGAGTATCTACAGCCAGTAACATGGGACTGTGTTGGAGAGTATCTACAGCCAGTAACATGGGAGTGTGTTGGAGAGTATCTACAGCCAGTAACATGGGACTGTGTTGGAGAGTATCAACAGCCAGTAACATGGGAGTGTGTTGGAGAGTATCTACAGCCAGTAACATGGGACTGTGTTGGAGAGTATCTACAGCCAGTAACATGGGACTGTGTTGGAGAGTATCAACAGCCAGTAACATGGGAGTGTGTTGGAGAGTATCTACAGCCAGTAACATGGGACTGTGTTGGAGAGTATCAACAGCCAGTAACATGGGAGTGTGTTGGAGAGTATCTACAGCCAGTAACATGGGACTGTGTTGGAGAGTATCTACAGCCAGTAACATGGGAGTGTGTTTGAGAGCATCTACAGCCAATAACATGGGAGTGTGTTGGAGAGTATCTACAGCCAGTAACATGGGACTGTGTTGGAGAGTATCAACAGCCAGTAACATGGGAGTGTGTTGGAGACTATCTACAGCCAGTAACATGGGACTGTGTTGGAGAGTATCTACAGCCAGTAACATGGGAGTGTGTTGGAGAGTATCAACAGCCAGTAACATGGGAGTGTGTTGGAGAGTATCTACAGCCAGTAACATGGGAGTGTGTTGGAGAGTATCAACAGCCAGTAACATGGGACTGTGTTGGAGAGTATCAACAGCCAGTAACATGGGAGTGTGTTGGAGAGTATCAACAGCCAGTAACATGGGAGTGTGTTGGAGAGTATCTACAGCCAGTAACATGGGACTGTGTTGGAGAGTATCTACAGCCAGTAACATGGGAGTGTGTTGGAGAGTATCAACAGCCAGTAACATGGGAGTGTGTTGGAGAGTATCAACAGCCAGTAACATGGGACTGTGTTGGAGAGTATCTACAGCCAGTAACATGGGAGTGTGTTGGAGAGTATCAACAGCCAGTAACATGGGAGTGTGTTGGAGAGTATCAACAGCCAGTAACATGGGAGTGTGTTGGAGAGTATCTACAGCCAGTAACATGGGACTGTGTTGGAGAGTATCTACAGCCAGTAACATGGGAGTGTGTTGGAGAGTATCAACAGCCAGTAACATGGGAGTGTGTTGGAGAGTATCAACAGCCAGTAACATGGGACTGTGTTGGAGAGTATCAACAGCCAGTAACATGGGACTGTGTTGGAGAGTATCAACAGCCAGTAACATGGGACTGTGTTGGAGAGTATCAACAGCCAGTAACATGGGACTGTGTTGGAGAGTATCAACAGCCAGTAACATGGGAGTGTGTTGGAGAGTATCAACAGCCAGTAACATGGGACTGTGTTGGAGAGTATCAACAGCCAGTAACATGGGACTGTGTTGGAGAGTATCAACAGCCAGTAACATGGGACTGTGTTGGAGAGTATCAACAGCCAGTAACATGGGACTGTGTTGGAGAGTATCAACAGCCAGTAACATGGGAGTGTGTTGGAGAGTATCAACAGCCAGTAACATGGGACTGTGTTGGAGAGTATCAACAGCCAGTAACATGGGACTGTGTTGGAGAGTATCAACAGCCAGTAACATGGGACTGTGTTGGAGAGTATCAACAGCCAGTAACATGGGAGTGTGTTGGAGAGTATCAACAGCCAGTAACATGGGACTGTGTTGGAGAGTATCAACAGCCAGTAACATGGGACTGTGTTGGAGAGTATCAACAGCCAGTAACATGGGACTGTGTTGGAGAGTATCAACAGCCAGTAACATGGGACTGTGTTGGAGAGTATCAACAGCCAGTAACATGGGACTGTGTTGGAGAGTATCAACAGCCAGTAACATGGGACTGTGTTGGAGAGTATCAACAGCCAGTAACATGGGACTGTGTTTGAGAGTATCAACAGCCAGTAACATGGGACTGTGTTGGAGAGTATCAACAGCCAGTAACATGGGACTGTGTTGAAGAGTATCAACAGCCAGTAACATGGGAGTGTGTTGGAGAGTATCAACAGCCAGTAACATGGGACTGTGTTGAAGAGTATCAACAGCCAGTAACATGGGACTGTGTTGGAGAGTATCAACAGCCAGTAACATGGGACTGTGTTGGAGAGTATCAACAGCCAGTAACATGGGACTGTGTTGGAGAGTATCAACAGCCAGTAACATGGGACTGTGTTGGAGAGTATCAACAGCCAGTAACATGGGACTGTGTTGGAGAGTATCAACAGCCAGTAACATGGGACTGTGTTGGAGAGTATCAACAGCCAGTAACATGGGACTGTGTTGGAGAGTATCAACAGCCAGTAACATGGGACTGTGTTGGAGAGTATCAACAGCCAGTAACATGGGACTGTGTTGGAGAGTATCAACAGCCAGTAACATGGGACTGTGTTGGAGAGTATCAACAGCCAGTAACATGGGACTGTGTTTGAGAGTATCAACAGCCAGTAACATGGGACTGTGTTGGAGAGTATCAACAGCCAGTAACATGGGACTGTGTTGAAGAGTATCAACAGCCAGTAACATGGGACTGTGTTGGAGAGTATCAACAGCCAGTAACATGGGACTGTGTTGGAGAGTATCAACAGCCAGTAACATGGGACTGTGTTGGAGAGTATCAACAGCCAGTAACACAAATTCTTATCATGTCCTGGATCATTGGTTAAGTGAAATGTGCATTATTTTTCTGACGCAGTTCTTATCCATTTGATGGTACACTCAGTGAAGCTTTGGTTCATGTGAGGGTACACTCAGTGAAGCTTTGGTTCACGAGATGGTACACTCATTGAAGCTTTGGTTCATGTGATGGTACACTCAGTGAAGTTTTGGTTAATGTGATGGTACACTCAGTGAAGCCTTGGTTCATGTGATGGTACACTCAGTGAAGCTTTGGTTCACGAGATGGTACACTCATTGAAGCTTTGGTTCATGTGATGGCACACTCAGTGAAGCTTTGGTTCATGTGATGGTACACTCAATGAAGCTTTGGCTCATGTGATGGTACACTCAGTGAAGCCTTGGTTCATGGGATGGTACACTCAGTGAAGCTTTGGCTCATGTGATGGTACACTCAGTGAAGCCTTGGTTCATGTGATGGTACACTCAGTGAAGCCTTGGTTCATGTGATGGTACACTCAGTGAAGCCTTGGTTCATGTGATGGTACACTCAGTGAAGCTTTGGTTCATGTGATGGTACACTCAGTGAAGCCTTGGTTCATGTGATGGTACACTCAGTGAAGCCTTGGTTCATGTGATGGTACACTCAGTGAAGCCTTGGTTCATGTGATAGTACACTCAGTGAAGCCTTGGTTCATGTGATGGTACACTCAGTGAAGCCTTGGTTCATGTGATGGTACACTCAGTGAAGCCTTGGTTCATGTGATGGTACACTCAGTGAAGCCTTGGTTCATGTGATGGTACACTCAGTGAAGCCTTGGTTCATGTGATGGTACACTCAGTGAAGCCTTGGTTCATGTGATGGTACACTCAGTGAAGCCTTGGTTAATGTGATGGTACACTCAGTGAAGCCTTGGTTAATGTGATGGTACACTCAGTGAAGCCTTGGTTAATGTGATGGTACACTCAGTGAAGCCTTGGTTCATGTGATGGTACACTCAGTGAAGCCTTGGTTCATGTGATGGTACACTCAGTGAAGCCTTGGTTCATGTGATGGTACACTAGTAAAACTTTTTCATGGGAGGGTTTCAAAAAATGAAGTTTTTTGGTTTTCAGGGATGGTACCCCAGTGAAGTTTTTTGGTTCATGTGATGGTACACTGGTGAAGTTTTGGTTCTTTGTGATGTCACCAGTGAACCTTGGTTCCCATGTGATGGACACCTGTTGGTTTTTGGGGGAGGGTTAAAAAACCCCAATGAAGCTTGGTTCATGTGGGTACCCCCCAAGGCCCTTTGGTTCATGTAAAGGCCACTCAGTGAACCCTTTGGTTCATGGAGGGGGTTACCCAGTGAAGTTTTGGGTTTCATGGGGGGATGGTACCTAAAGTAAATTTGTTTGTGATGGTACATTTATAAGTTTTGGTTTCCCTTGATGGTAAAACCAGGAACCCTTTGGTTCATGGGATGGTACACCCCAGTGAAAGCTTTTAAATTTCATGTGATGGTACCTCAGTGAAGCCTTGGTTCATGTGATGGTAAATCAGTAAATTTTTTGGTTCAGGGGATGGTAAACTCAGTGAACCCTTTGGGTTTTCATGTGATGGTACACTCAGTAAACCTTTTGGTTTCATGTGATGGTACCCCCAGTGAAGCTGGTTCATGTGTGAACACTCAGTGAAGCATTGGTTCATGGAGGGTAACTCATTGATTTTTGGTTCATGTGATGGTACACTCAGTGAAGCTTGGTTCATTTTGGGGTAACTCAGTGATTTCGTTCATGTGATGGTAACTCAGTGAAGCATTGGTTCATGATGGTACATCAGTGAACCTTGGTTCATGTGATGGTACACCAGAAGCCTTGGTTCATATGATGGTACACTCAGTGAGCCTTGTTCATGTGATGGTACACTCATGAAGCCTGGTTCATGTATGGACCTCCAGTGAAGCCTGTCATGTGATGGTACTCAGTGAAGCCTTGGTTCATGTATGGTATACCATGAACTTGGTTCATGTGATGGTACACTCAGTGAACTTCTGGTTCATGTGATAGGGGTTACTCAGTGAAGCTTTGGTTCATGTGATGGTACACTCAGTGAAGCTTGTTCATGTGATTGGTACACTCAGTGAAGTTTTGGTTCATGTGATGGTACCTCAGTGAAGCTTTGGTTCATGAGGTACACTCAGTGAACCTTGGTTCATGTGATGGTACACTCAGTGAAGCTTTGGTTCATGTGATGGTAACTCAGTGAAGCTTTGGTTCATGTGATGGTACATCAGTGAAGCCTTGGTTTCATGTGAGTACACTCCATGAAGCTTGGTTCATGTGATGGACACTCAGTGAACCTGTATGTGAGGGTCCTATAACCTTATTTGTAGTACCAGGTAAACCTGGTCATGTGATGGTACAACTCAGTGAAGCTTTTATTCATGTGATGGTACACTCAGTAAAGCCTTGGTTCATTGATGGTACACTCAGTGAACTTAGGTTTCATGTGATGGTACACTCAGTGAGCTTGGTTCATGTGATGGTAAACTCAGTGAATTTTTGGTTCATGTGATGGTACATCCAGTGAAGCTTGGTCAGTGAGGTAACTCATTGAAGCTGGTTCATGTGATGGTACACCAGTGAACCCTTGGTTCTGTGATGACACCGGGTGAAGCCTGGTTATGGTTTAACTCAGTGAAGCTTTTGTTC
>NC_091371.1:2434064-2504064 GCF_038502225.1 Cherax quadricarinatus | reverse complement strand
TGGTGCTAGTGCTGACGGCTGATTTGAGGGTCCCTATGTACTGGTAGTGGTGGCTTACTGGGGATAGGAGGGTATTAGCAGTGTACCTGGTAGTGTACTGTGAGTGGTTTACTGGTTGTTCAAGTTTTGGTCTACTGATGGTGGTGTACTGGTGGTAGTGAACTGGAGGTGCTGTATTGATGATGGTAAAGGTATACTGGTAGTGATGGTGGACTGGTAGTGATGGTGGATTTGTAGTAATGTTGGACTGGTAGTGATGGTGGACTGGTAGTGATGGTGGACTAGTAGTGATGGTGAGCTGGAAGTGATGGTTGATTGGTAGTAATGGTGGAATGGTAGTGCTGGTGGACTGGTAGCAATGGTAGACTGGTAGTAATAGTGGACTGGTAGCGATAGTGGACTGGTGGTGATGGTGGACTGTTAGTGATGGTGGACTGGTAGTGATGGTGGACTGGTAGTGATGGTGGACTGGTAGTGATGGTGGACTGGTAGTGATGGTGGACTGGTAGTGATGGTGGGCTGGAAGTGATGGTGAGCTGGTAGTGATGGTTGATTGGTAGTAATGGTGGACTGGTAGTGCTGGTGGACTGGTAGCAATGGTGGACTGGTAGTAATAGTGGACTGGTAGCGATAGTGGACTGGTGGTGATGGTGGACTGTTAGTGATGGTGGACTGGTAGTGATGGTGGACTGGTAGTGATGGTGGACTGGTAGTGATGGTGGACTGGTAGTGATGGTGGACTGGTAGTGATGATGGACTGGTAGCGATGGTAGACTGGTAGCGATGGTGGACTTTTAGCAATGGTGGACTGATAGTGATGGTAGACTGGTAGTGATGGTGGACTGGTAGTGATGGTGGACTTGTAGTAATGGTTGACTGGTAGTAATGGTGGACTGGTAGTGATGGTGGACTTGTAGCAATGGTGGACTGGTAGTGATGGTGGACTGGCAGTGATGGTGGACTGGTAGTGATGGTAGACTGGTAGTGATGGTAGACTGGTAGTGATGGTGGACTGGCAGTGATGGTTGATTGGTAGTAATGGTGGACTGGTAGTGCTGGTGGACTTGCAGAAATGGTGGACTGGTAGTGATGGTGGACTGGTAGTGATGGTGGACCGGTAGTAATGGTGGACTGGTAGTAATGGTGGACTGGTAGTGATGGTGGACTTGCAGTAATGGTGGACTAGTAGTGATGGTGGACTGGTAGTGCTGGTGGACTGGTAATAATGGTGGACTGGTAGTGATGGTGGACTGATAGTAATGGTGGACTGGTAGTGATGGTGGACTTGTAGCAATGGTGGACTGGTAGTGATGGTGGACTGGTAGTAATGGTGGACTGGTAGTGATGGTGGACTTGTGGTAATGGTTGACTGGTAGTAATGGTGGATTGGTAGTGATGGTGGACTAGTATTGATGGTGGGCTGGTAGTGATGGTGGACTAGTAGTGATGGTGGGCTGGTAGTGATGGTTGATTGGTAGTAATGGTGGACTGGTAGTGCTGGTGGACTGGTAGCAATGGTGGACTGGTAGTAATAGTGGACTGGTAGCGATAGTGGACTGGTGGTGATGGTGGACTGGTAGTGATGGACTGCTAGTGATGGTGGACTGGTAGTGATGGTGGACTGGTAGTGATGGTGGACTGCTAGTGATGGTGGACTGGTAGTGATGGTGGACTGGTAGTGATGGTGGACTGGTAGTGATGGTGGACTGATAGTGATGGTGGACTGGTAGTGATGGTGGACTGGTAGTGATGGTAGACTGGTAGTGATGGTAGACTGGTAGTGATGGTGGACTGGTAGTGATGGTTGATTGGTAGTAATGGTGGACTGGTAGCGCTGGTGGACTTGCAGAAATGGTGGACTGGTAGTGATGGTGGACTGGTAGTGCTGGTGGTCTGGTAGTAATGGTGGACTGGTAGTGATGGTGGACTTGCAGTAATGGTGGACTAGTAGTGATGGTGGACTGGTAGTGATGGTGGACTGGAAGTGATGGTAGACTGGTAGTGATGGTAGACTGGTAGTGATGGTGGACTGGTAGTGATGGATGATTGGTAGTAATGGTGGACTGGTAGCGCTGGTGGACTTGCAGAAATGGTGGACTGGTAGTGATGGTGGACTGGTAGTGTTGGTGGACTGGTAATAACGGTGGACTGGTAGTAATGGTGGACTGGTAGTGATGGTGGACTTGCAGAAATGGTGGACTGGTAGTGATGGTGGACTGGTAGTGATGGTGGACCGGTAGTAATGGTGGACTGGTAGTAATGGTGGACTAGTAGTAATGGTGGACTGGTAGTGATGGTGGACTTGCAGTAATGGTGGACTAGTAGTGATGGTGGACTTGTTGTGCTGGTGGACTGGTAATAATGGTGGACTGGTAGTGAAGGTGGACCGATAGTAATGGTGGACTGGTAGTAATGGTGGACTGGTAGTGCTGGTGGACTGGTAATAATGGTGGACTGGTAGTGATGGTGGACTGATAGTAATGGTGGACTGGTAGTGATGGTGGACTTGTAGCAATGGTGGACTGGTAGTCATGGTGGACTGGTAGTAATGGTGGACTTGTGGTAATGGTTGATTGGTAGTAATGGTGGATTGGTAGTGATGGTGGACTAGTAGTGATGGTGGGCTGGTAGTGATGGTGGACTAGTAGTGATGGTGGGCTGGTATTGATGGTTGATTGGTAGTAATGGTGGACTGGTAGTGCTGGTGGACTGGTAGCAATGGTGGACTGGTAGTAATAGTGGACTGGTAGCGATAGTGGACTGGTGGTGATGGTGGACTGGTAGTGATGGTGGACTGCTAGTGATGGACTGGTAGTGATGGTGGACTGGTAGTGATGGTGGACTGCTAGTGATGGTGGACTGGTAGTGATGGCGGACTGGTAGTGATGGCGGACTGGTAGTGATGGTGGACTGGTAGTGATGGTGGACTGATAGTGATGGTGGACTGGTAGTGATGGTGGACTGGAAGTGATGGTAGACTGGTAGTGATGGTAGACTGGTAGTGATGGTAGACTGGTAGTGATGGTGGACTGGTAGTGATGGTTGATTGGTAGTAATGGTGGACTGGTAGCGCTGGTGGACTTGCAGAAATGGTGGACTGGTAGTGATGGTGGACTGGTAGTGCTGGTGGTCTGGTAGTAATGGTGGACTGGTAGTGATGGTGGACTTGCAGTAATGGTGGACTAGTAGTGATGGTGGACTGGTAGTGATGGTGGACTGGAAGTGATGGTAGACTGGTAGTGATGGTAGACTGGTAGTGATGGTGGACTGGTAGTGATGGTTGATTGGTAGTAATGGTGGACTGGTAGCGCTGGTGGACTTGCAGAAATGGTGGACTGGTAGTGATGGTGGACTGGTAGTGCTGGTGGACTGGTAATAACGGTGGACTGGTAGTAATGGTGGACTGGTAGTGATGGTGGACTTGCGGTAATGGTGGACTAGTAGTGATGGTAGACTGGTAGTGCTGGTGGACTGGTAATAATGGTGGACTGGTAGTGATGGTGGACCGATAGTAATGGTGGACTGGTAGTGATGGTGGACTTGTAGCAATGGTGGACTGGTAGTGATGGTGGACTTGTATCAAGGGTGGACTGGTAGTGATGGTGGACTGGTAGTGATGGTGGACTTGTAGTAATGGTTGATTGGTAGTAATGGTGGACTGGTAGTGATGGTGGACTTGTAGTAATGGTTGATTGGTAGTAATGGTGGACTGGTAGTGATGGTGGACTTGTATCAAGGGTGGACTGGTAGTGATGGTGGACTGGTAGTGATGGTGGACTGGTAGTGATGGTAGACTGGTAGTGATGGTAGACTGGTAGTGATGGACTGGTAGTGATGGTTGATTGGTAGTAATGGTGGACTGGTAGTGCTAGTGGACTTGCAGAAATGGTGGACTGGTAGTGATGGTGGACTGGTAGTGATGGTGGACCGGTAGTAATGGTGGACTGGTAGTAATGGTGGACTAGTAGTAATGGTGGACTGGTAGTGATGGTGGACTTGCAGTAATGGTGGACTAGTAGTGATGGTGGACTTGTTGTGCTGGTGGACTGGTAATAATGGTGGACTGGTAGTGATGGTGGACCGATAGTAATGGTGGACTGGTAGTAATGGTGGACTGGTACTGATGGTGGACTGGTAGTGCTGGTGGACTTGTAATAATAGTGGACTGGTAGTAATGGTGGATTGGTAGTGATAGTGGACTGGCAGTGCTGGTAGACTTGAAGTGGTGTACTGGTGGTGGTGAATTACCAGTAGTGACTGTGTACTGGTGGTGAATTATCAGTAGTGACGGTGTACTGGATGTGCTGTTATACTAGTACTACTGATGTACTTGCAGTGGTGTACTGGCTGTAATAGTATACTGGTGGCGGATTACTGGTAGTGTTGGTGGAGTGGTAGTGGTGTTGGTGTAGTGGTGGTAGTTTACTGGTGGGTGGCGCCATATGTGCTGGTGGGTGCCATATGTACTGGTGGGTGGCATATGTACTGGTGGGTGGCATATGTACTGGTGGGTGGCATATGTACAGGTGGGCGGCATATGTACTGGTGGGCGGCATCTTAAGTACTGGTAGGTGGTATGGCGTGCGTACTGGGCGGTATTTTGTGTACTGGTGGATGGTCATTTCGTGAGTCATTTCAAGTGTTGGTGGGCATTGTTATATGTACTGGTGGGTGGCATCTTGTGTATAGTAGGCGGCATTATGGACACTGGTAGTCGGCATCAAAGGTACTGGTGGGCGGTGTTTTACGAAGTGGTGGGCGGCGGTGGGTATACTGTGGGTGGTATATAATTTTCCCCTAAGATATGCGCGAATTAGCGAAGCGCCAAATTAAACTCTCTCTCTTGCCTTCCATTCCTCGCCAAAATTAATATTTACGGTCACCAACAACATAATTAGCCAACATGCAACATACCAACATCAATTATTCTGCTTCTCGCTGCTGCCTAAGTGTTTCGCGCGACGCCCACTTAAGCTGACTGTTTCTACACTTGCCGGTACAAGTGTTGTGGGGGGAAGTGTCTCTCCGTTGACGAACTACTCGGGTAAACGACACCCGCTGACGTTCTGTCATAATCACATTCACTGAAACACATTCATTAAACACGCAACATCAATACGGGGCGGCATGCGAGCCGCGCCGCCCGCCGCCCGCTCCGCGATACCCGCCCAATCCAAATCGACTTGGTGATCAGATCCTCTCAATAATTTTTATTTTAAACGGACTGCACTATTGATTTCCGCTCTGTAACACTGACACCATGCAACAGCACTCACACACACAGCGGCGGTGGCACGACACAGCACCACAGCAATACCGAGGAGGTCCCGGCCACTGGGTTACAAAAGGTCTTGCTTAAGGAAATCGCGCGCGAGAGGCCGGGGTTGATGAAGCTGTGAGAGCCGCCATGACACTTGGGGGAGGGAGCCTCACACAGATGCCAACTCGGGCTGCAACCCTCATGTTTTTTCACTTTCCAGCCGCGTTCACTCTGTCTCTAGCACTTCTGGAGTGATTCTCACCTGTAGAGCGTGCTGGGAAAGCATAATTGAGCACTCAAACGTATACTGGTTGCTCTCGAAGGCGAGAAAAGGTTCAATTTATGGAGAATGATAAGGGAGGTGGGAGCGAGGAGGAGCCTGGTGGAGGGGGCGGGGAGGCTGAGTGACAGGGGCGGCGGGGGAAGTGGAGTCAGTGTGAGGGGTGGGCGGGGTCATGGGCGTAACACCAACACTTATATACTTGACTTTTTATGTTCTAACGATTAGCAGACTTGAGGCGGAGGAGGGGGAGGGTGACGGTGGAGGGGAGGGGAGGGGGGCCATGTTTTAATCCCTCTGGTTAATTCAATTCTGCTCTGTCGCTCTAATATCGTCACATCACCAGGGAAATTTATTTTCTTATCACCGTCTTCCTAGCTTGTAATTCTTGTAATTCTCGCCGAGCTTAATATGTTGTTTTAATCGCTGTTCTAACTTAAAGTTAGTAACACTTTTTGAGTTTGTGATATCACCAGTTATTTAGATGTGTTTAAATATTGAGTGTAAATAAAAAAAAAATCTTTGTTGATTAAATGTAAAAAAAAAAAAAATAATAGCTGCTAAATTAGACCAATTTATTTCAGAAGTAAGTTACGCTTAACTTAAAAATTGAAATCTAATCTTTTCTTACCAGATGTGGACATGTGTCACTTTAGTTCTAAATGCCCGAAAGCGAATCACTGCTCCTAGTTAGACAGTTGACGTGGATAGTTATAAATTTTGTGGGTACAAAAGGAATTCTAAATTCGGGCAGAAGCGAGCGGGTGTGAGGTGAGTGAGGGGTCAGGACTGAGCTTCAGAGAAACATTAGCATATCAGGAGTGAACAATGACCCGCTGCAGGATGACTCCTGCGTCAGGTGAAGTGGCAGACGGTGTAGGGTGAAGGCATCTCCCCCTCGGGACCCCAGATCACTTCCACTTCCCCCGACGCGCGGTAAAATTGTGTTGCGGTGAGCAGCTTAATCTTGTGGTTGGCTCCGCCCGGGGGCGTCACCCGCCGCCTCCACCAATCACCGCCCAGGACTCACCAGGCAATCTCCTCTTGTTATGGGGGGTTGACACAATCATAATGGCTCGTCCTCACAATGTTTCGTGCGTTCCATTTCTAATGGTACGTCAGCTATACCAGCCATTCCATAGCTCAACACTTATTACGAACATAGATACATATAATGTTAATTTCATTTTCCATTCCATTGAAGCTTGAAGCTTTCCATTCAACAACTTCAAACCCCGAAGGCCAGACATCACGAGAACCTTCAAATTCAAACGAGCTTAGAAGCGAGCGATACGTAGCGACTCAGCCTTCAATAATATTCTCTGGGTGCACACAATGAGCAAATAATATTTCAAAGGCGCGAGGAAGACCGCCCTGCCTATCTGCCAGCATCTGTACCTCTGGTGACGACGCTGTGATTACCAAGGCCACATCAGCCTCTAACATTTTAACATGGCCTCTCTCTATATATTATCACAAACACTGGAACCATTTATTAGCGTTGCTCTATATGTTACTTCATCAGTGGTTGGGCTTGTAGGTGCGTTGATGGAGGGGTGGAGAGATGGTGATGCTAGGGAGGTGGGGGAAGGAAGGATGGGTGCTAGAGAGTGTGTGAGGGGAGAGTGTGTTTGTGTGAGAGGAGTTGAGATAGAAGAGGGAGTGTTTTAGGCTGTTAAGGTAAGAAGTGAGATAGAGAAGGGAGTGTGTCAGGGGTAAGAAGTGTCTGTGAAAGAGGAAAAGAGTAAGACAGAGAAGGGACTGTGTGAATGAGAGGAGGGAGTGTGTGAGAAGTAAACAGTGTGTGTAAGAAGTGAGACAGAGGAGGGAGTGTGATAGGGAAGGAAGCAATGCATAGAGGAGGAAAAGAAAAGAAGGCCAAGTGGACAAGGAAGAGGCACGAAGAAAGAATAAAACAGAGTAAGGGGAAGAGGGAGTTAACTACTGTTGTGACACCAACACAGTACAATTGTGAAGGCTCTCGTTCCCAGGGAGGGAAGGGTGTATGTAGTGGTTAGGAGTGGATGTGGTAGTTAGCTGTGCAAAGGTTAAAAGAGCAATAGTTAGCAGCGTAGTGGTTAGGAGTGACTTGATTAGCAGTCTAATGGTTAGCAGTGAAATGGTCAGGAGCGTAGTGGTTTGGAATGTAATGTTGTGGTTAGCAGTGAAGTAGTTAGGAATTCAGTAGTCACGAGTGTAGTGATTAGGGGTGTTGTGGTTAGCGGTCTAGTGGTTAGCAGAATAGTGGTAAGCAGTGTAGTGGTTAGCAGTGTAGTGGATAGCAGTGTAATGGTTAGAAGTGTAGTGTTTAGCAATGCAGCAGTTAGCAAGGTAATCGTTAGAAGTGTAGTAGTAGTGCAGTGGTTAGCAATGTTACGTGTTAGCAGCGTGATGGTCAGCAGTGCAGTGATTAACAGTGAAGTGGTAGGAGCTGTGGTGGCTAAGAGTGCAGTAGTTAGCATAGTGGTTGGCACTGTTGTGGTTATCAGTGTGATGGTTAGAAGTGCAATGGTTAGCAGTGAAGGGGTTAGCATTCCTTGTGCTTAGGAGTGTGATTCTTAGCAATGCAATAGCTAGCAATGTACTGGTGAGCAGAACAATGGTTAGCAGTTGATTTGACTAAGAGTGTGGTGGTAGTGTAGTGGTTAGAAGTGTAGTAGAGAGTCTAGTCTGGTGAGCCTTGTACAGGGTGTAGTGGGGAGCATGAATATAGTAAGGAGCATAGATGTAGTGGGAGCATAGCTGTAGTGGGGAGCATAGGTGAAATTGTTAGGGGTTTATTGGGGAGAAGTTATAAAGTGGGGAGCATGGGTGTAAAGGTGAGAATGGTTGTAGTGGAGCATGAGTGTAGTTGGTCGCAAAGTTGTGATATAGAGCATGGTTGTGGTAGAGGGCATGGATGTGGTAGAAAGCATGGTTGTGGTAGAGGGCATGGATGTGGTAGAAAGAATGGTTGTGGTGAACATGGTTGTGGTGAACATGGTTGTGGTGAACATGGTTGTGGTGAACAAGGTTGTGGTGAACATGGTTGTGGTGAACATGGTTGTGGTGAACATGGTTGTGGTGAACATGGTTGTGGTGAACATGGTTGTGGTGAACATGGTTGTGGTGAACATGGTTGTGGTGAACATGGTTGTGGTGAACAAGGTTGTGGTGAACATGGTTGTGGTGAACATGGTTGTGGTGAACATGGTTGTGGTGAACAAGGTTGTGGTGAACATGGTTGTGGTGAACATGGTTGTGGTGAACAAGGTTGTGGTGAACATGGTTGTGGTGAACATGGTTGTGGTGAACAAGGTTGTGGTGAACATGGTTGTGGTGAACATGGTTGTGGTGAACAAGGTTGTGGTGAACATGGTTGTGGTGAACATGGTTGTGGTGAACATGGTTGTGGTGAACATAGTTGTGGTGAACAAGGTTGTGGTGAACATGGTTGTGGTGAACATGGTTGTGGTGAACATGGTTGTGGTGAACAAGGTTGTGGTGAACATGGTTGTGGTGAACATGGTTGTGGTGAACATGGTTATGGTGAACATGGTTGTGGTGAACATGGTTGTGGTGAACAAGGTTGTGGTGAACATGGTTGTGGTGAACATGGTTGTGGTGAACAAGGTTGTGGTGAACATGGTTGTGGTGAACATGGTTGTGGTGAACATGGTTGTGGTGAACATGGTTGTGGTGAACATAGTTGTGGTGAACATGGTTGTAGTGAACATGGTTGTGGTGAACATGGTTGTGGTGAACATGGTTGTGGTGAACATGGTTGTAGTGAACATGGTTGTGGTGAACATGGTTGTGGTGAACATGGTTGTGGTGAACATGGTTGTGGTGAACATGGTTGTGGTGAACATGGTTGTGGTGAACATGGTTGTGGTTATTCGTTCTATCGTGTGATTAGAATTTGCAGAGTATGAGTGAAGTGGGAAGTATTGCTGTAATGGGGAGCGTAGTTGCAGCTGGGAGCATGGACGGTGTGAGGAGCATACATGTATTGGGAGGTAAGGTTGAAGAGGCGAGCATGGTTGTAGTGGGGAGCATGACTTGTGGGAAGCATGGGTGTAGTGGGGAGCATGACTTTTGTGGGAAGCATGGGTGTAGTGGGGAGCATGACTTTTGTGGGAAGCATGGGTGTAGTGGGGAGCATGACTTTTGTGGGAAGCATGGGTGTAGTGGGGAGCATGACTTTTGTGGGAAGCATGGGTGTAGTGGGGAGCATGACTTTTGTGGGAAGCATGGGTGTAGTGGGGAGCATGGGTATAATGTGGAGCACGGGGTGTAATGGGAGCATGGGTGTAGTGGGGAGCATGGGTGTAGTGGGGAGCATGGGTGTAGTGGGGAGCATGGGTGTAGTGGGGAGCATGGGAGGAATGGGGAGCATGGGTGTAGTGGGGAGCATGGGTATAATGTGGAGCACGGGGTGTAATGGGAGCATGGGTGTAGTGGGGAGCATGGGTGTAGTGGGGAGCATGGGTGTAGTGGGGAGCATGGGTATAGTGGGGAGCATGGGTGTAATGGGAGCACGGGGTGAAGTGGAGAGCATGAGCATAATGGGGAGCATGGGTGTTGTGGAGAGCATGATTGAAGCCTGGAGAAGGGACAGGAGCGAGGTGACAGGATGTTGGTTTAGACAGCTAGATGGCGCCAGACAGGACCTCCGGTGTAGTGATGGACGGGAGACAAGAGCTAGCGGGGTGGAGTACCAGTCCTCACTCCACCAACAATGTTATCAGAGATCCTTGTTGATGCCTGACTAAGCTCACCTCTCTTGTTCACTGCTAGTGTTGCTAGTACCTCTTGTTCACTGCTAGTGTTGCTAGTACCTCTTGTTCACTGCTAGTGTCGCTAGTACCTCTTGTTCACTGCTAATGTTGCTAGTACCTCTTGTTCACCGGTAGTGTTGCTAGTACCTCTTCACTGGTAGTGTTGCTACTACCTCTTGTTCACTGGTAGTGTTGCTAGTACCTCTTGTTCACTGGTAGTGTTGCTAGTACCTCTTGTTCACTGCTAGTGTCGCTAGTACCTCTTGTTCACTGCTAATGTTGCTAGTACTTCTTGTTCACCGGTAGTGTTGCTAGTACGTCTTCACTGGTAGTGTTGCTACTACCTCTTGTTCACTGGTAGTGTTGCTAGTACCTCTTGTTCACTGCTAGTGTTGCTAGTACCTCTTGTTCACTGCTAGTGTCGCTAGTACCTCTTGTTCACTGCTAATGTTGCTAGTACTTCTTGTTCACCGGTAGTGTTGCTAGTACGTCTTCACTGGTAGTGTTGCTACTACCTCTTGTTCACTGGTAGTGTTGCTAGTACCTCTTGTTCACTGCTAGTGTTGCTAGTACCTCTTGTTCACTGCTAGTGTCGCTAGTACCTCTTGTTCACTGCTAGTGTTGCTAGTACCTCTTGTTCACTGGCAGTGTTGCTAGTACCTCGTGTTAACTGCTAGTGTTGCTAGCACCTCTTGTTCACTGCTAGTATTGCTAGTACCTCTTGTTCACTGCTAGTGTTGCTAGTACCTCTTGTTCACTGGTAGTGTTGCTAGTACCTCTTGTTCACCGGTAGTGTTGCTAGTACCTCTTCACTGGTAGTGTTGCTAGTACCTCTTGTTCACTGGCAGTGTTGCTAGTACCTCTTGTTCACTGCTAGTGTTGCTGGTACCTCTTGTTCACTGCTAGTGTTGCTAGTCCCTCTTGTTCACTGCTAGTGTCGCTAGTACCTCTTGTTCACCGGTAGTGTTGCTAGTACCTCTTCACTGGTAGTGTTGCTAGTGCCTCTTGTTCACTGGTAGTGTTGCTAGTACCTCTTGTTCACTGCTAGTGTTGCTAGTACCTCTTGTTCACTGCTAGTGTTGCTAGTACCTCTTGTTCACTGCTAGTGTTGCTAGTACCTCTTGTTCACTGGCAGTGTTGCTAGTACCTCTTGTTCACTGCTAGTGTTGCTAGTACCTCTTGTTCACTGCTAGTGTTGCTAGTACCTCTTGTTCACTGCTAGTGTTGCTAGTGCCTCTTGTTCACTGCTAGTGTTGCTAGTACCTCTTGTTCACTGGCAGTGTTGCTTGTACTTCTTGTTCACTGCTAGTGTTGCTAGTACCTCTTGTTCACTGGTAGTGTTTCTAGTACCTCTTGTTCACTGCTAGTGTTGCTAGTGCCTCTTGTTCACTGCTAGTGTTGCTAGTACCTCTTGTTCACTGGCAGTGTTGCTTGTACTTCTTGTTCACTGCTAGTGTTGCTAGTACCTCTTGTTCACTGCTAGTGTTGCTAGTACCTCTTGTTCACTGCTAGTGTTGCTAGTGCCTCTTGTTCACTGCTAGTGTTGCTAGTACCTCTTGTTCACTGGCAGTGTTGCTTGTACTTCTTGTTCACTGCTAGTGTTGCTAGTACCTCTTGTTCACTGGTAGTGTTACTAGTACCTCTTGTTCACTTGTGGTGTTGCTAGTACCTCTTGTTCACTGGTAGTGTTGCTAGTACCTCTTGTTCACTGCTAGTGTTGCTAGTACCTCTTGTTCACTGCTAATGTTGCTAGTACCTCTTGTTCACTGGTAGTGTTGCTAGTACCTCTTGTTCACTGGCGGTGTTGCTAGTACCTCTTGTTCACTGGTAGTGTTACTAGTACCTCTTGTTCACTGCTAGTGTTGCTAGTACCTCTTCACTGCTAGTGTTGCTAGTACCCCTTCACTGCTAGTGTTGCTAGTACCTCTTGTTCACTGGTAGTGTTGCTAGTACCTCTTGTTCACTGGCAGTGTTGCTAGTACCTCTTGTTCACTTGTGGTGTTGCTAGTACCTCTTGTTCACTGGCAGTGTTGCTAGTACCTCTTGTTCACTGGTAGTGTTGCTAGTACCTCTTTTTCACTTGTAGTGTTGCTAGTACCTCTTGTTCACTGCTAGTGTTGCTAGTACCTCTTGTTCACTGCTAATGTTGCTAGTACCTCTTGTTCACTGGCAGTGTTGCTAATGCCTCTTGTTCACTGCTAGTACCTCTTGTTCACTTCTAGTGTTACTAGTACCTCTTGTTCACTGCTAGTGTTGGTAGTACCTCTTGTTCACTGCTAGTGTTGGTAGTACCTCTTGTTCACTGGCAGTGTTGCTAGTACCTCTTGTTCACTGGTAGTGTTGCTAGTACGTCTTGTTCACTGGTAGTGTTGCTAGTACCTCTTGTTCACTGCTAGTTTTGCTAGTACTTCTTGTTCACTGCTAGTGTTGCTAGTACCTCTTGTTCACTTCTAGTGTTACTAGTACCTCTTGTTCACTGCTAGTGTTGCTAGTACTTCTTCACTGCTAGTGTTGCTAGTACCCCTTCACTGGTAGTGTTGCTAGTACCTCTTGTTCACTGGTAGTGTTGCTAGTACCTCTTGTTCACTGGCAGTGTTACTAGTACCTCTTGTTCACTTGTGGTGTTGCTAGTACCTCTTGTTCACTGGCTGTGTTGCTAGTACCTCTTGTTCACTGGTAGTGTTGCTAGTACCTCTTGTTCACTTGTAGTGTTGCTAGTACCTCTTGTTCACTGCTAGTGTTGCTAGTACCTCTTGTTCACTGCTAATGTTGCTAGTACCTCTTGTTCACTGGCAGTGTTGCTAATACCTCTTGTTCACTGCTAGTTTTGCTAGTACTTCTTGTTCACTGCTAGTGTTGCTAGTACCTCTTGTTCACTTCTAGTGTTACTAGTACCTCTTGTTCACTGCTAGTGTTGCTAGTACCTCTTGTTCACTGGCAGTGTTGCTAGTACCTCTTGTTCACTGGTAGTGTTGCTAGTACGTCTTGTTCACTGGTAGTGTTGCTAGTACCTCTTGTTCTCTGCTAGTTTTGCTAGTACTTCTTGTTCACTGCTAGTGTTGCTAGTACCTTTTGTTCACTTCTAGTGTTACTAGTACCTCTTGTTCACTGCTAGTGTTGCTAGTACCTCTTGTTCACTGGCAGTGTTGCTAGTACCTCTTGTTCACTGGTAGTGTTGCTAGTACCTCTTGTTCACTGCTAGTGTTGCTAGTACCTCTTCACTGCTAGTGTTGATAGTACCTCTTGTTCATTGCTAGTGTTGGTGGTATCTGTTGTTCACTGGTAGTGTTGGTAGTATTTTTTTCCATCTCAGCCTGTCTGTCTGGCTGTCTGTTTGGCTGTCTGTCTGGCTGTCTGTCTCTGTGTCTGTCTCTGTTTCTCAGGATGCACTAAGAAGACAGATTACCAGGGTCTACTGTGCTCATCGTCTAAATCCAAATGTCTCTGCCCATGGCTCTCTTTCGTAGGTCACAGATCAGCCTGGCTTTGTTTGGTACCGAGGCTTAGAAAGTTGAGAGAGTGAGTCACTGTAGATGAGACAGTGCAAGATGAAAAGAGACAGTGAGAAAGAAGTGTGGAAGAGGGAGTGAGGTACTGTAGACGAAACAGTGGGAAATGAAAAGAGGCAGTGAGAAAGAAGTGTGGAAGAGGGAGTGAGGTACTGCAGACGAAACAGTGGGAAATGAGAAGAGGCAGTGAGAAAGAAGTGTGGAAGAGGGAGTGAGGTACTGCAGACGAAACAGTGGGAAATGAGAAGAGGCAGTGAGAAAGAAGTGTGGAAGAGGGAGTGAGGTACTGTAGACGAAACAGTGGGAAATGAAAAGAGGCAGTGAGAAAGAAGTGTGGAAGAGGGAGCGAGGTACTGTAGACGAAACAGTGGGAAATGAAAAGAGGCAGTGAGAAAGAAGTGTGGAAGAGGGAGTGAGGTACTGCAGACGAAACAGTGGGAAATGAGAAGAGGCAGTGAGAAAGAAGTGTGGAAGAGGGAGTGAGGTACTGCAGACGAAACAGTGGGAAATGAGAAGAGGCAGTGAGAAAGAAGTGTGGAAGAGGGAGTGAGGTACTGTAGACGAAACAGTGGGAAATGAAAAGAGGCAGTGAGAAAGAAGTGTGGAAGAGGGAGCGAGGTACTGTAGACGAAACAGTGGGAAATGAAAAGAGGCAGTGAGAAAGAAGTGTGGAAAAGGGAGTGAGGTACTGTAGACGAAACAGTGGGAAATGAAAAGAGGCAGTGAGAAAGAAGTGTGGAAAAGGGAGTGAGGTACTGTAGACGAAACAGTGGGAAATGAAAAGAGGCAGTGAGAAAGAAGTGTGGAAGAGGGAGTGAGGTACTGTAGACGAAACAGTGGGAAATGAAAAGAGGCAGTGAGAAAGAAGTGTGGAAGAGGGAGTGAGGAACAGAGCGAGACATTCAGTGTTAGCTGGAAATTTTCGAAGCGAACACGATAAGATTTTACACATAAAGGCGAATAATACATTTACCATTATTATTATTATTATTATTATTATTATTATTGGTGTTGTTTTTGTAGCTATTCTGTTCAGCAGCAACAGCAGGTAGGAGCTGCAGGAAGCAGCAACAGGCAGCAGCAGCAACAGCAGGCAGGAGCTGCAGGAAGCAGCAACAGGCAGCAGCAGCAGCAGCAGCAGCAGCAGCAGCAGGAAGGAGCTGCAGGAAGCAGCAACAGGCAGCAGCACCAACAGCAGGTATAAGCTGCAGGAAGCAGCAACAGGCAGCAGCAGCAACAGCAGGCAGGAGCTGCAGGAAACAGCAACAGGCAACAGCAGGTAGGAGCTGCAGGAAGCAGCAACAGGCAGCAGCAGCAACAGCAGGTAGGATCTGCAGGAAACAGCAACAGGAAACAGCAGGTAGGAGCTGCAGGAAACAACAACAGGCAACAGCAGCAGCAGGAACAGCAGGTAGGAGCTGCAGGTAACGGCAGCAGCAGCACCAACAGCAGGTAGGAGCTGCAGGAAACAGCAACAGGCAGCAGCAGCAGCAAAGCAGGTAGGAGCTGCAGGAAGCAGCAACAGGTAGCAGCTGCAGTAGCGTCAGGTAGGAGTTGCAGGAAGCAGCAACAGCAGCAGGTAGGAGCTGCAGGACACAGCAGAAGTAGGTAGGAGCTGCAGGAAGCAGCAACAGCAGCAGGTAAGAACTGCAGGAAGCAGCAACAGCAGCAGGAGCAGCAGCAGAACACAGCAGCAGGTAACAATACCAGCAGGCAACATCAGCAGCACCTGCAGACAGGAGCAGCATCAGTCAGCAGTAGTAGACAGGAGCAGAATCAGTCAGCAGTAGCAGACAGGAGCAGCATCAGTCAGCAGTAGTAGACAGGAGCAGAATCAGTCAGCAGTAGCAGACAGGAGCAGCATCAGTCAGCAGTAGTAGACAGGAGCAGAATCAGTCAGCAGTAGCAGACAGGAGCAGCATCAGTCAGCAGTAGTAGACAGGAGCAGAATCAGTCAGCAGTAGCAGACAGGAGCAGCATCAGTCAGCAGTAGTAGACAGGAGCAGAATCAGTCAGCAGTAGCAGACAGGAGCAGCATCAGTCAGCAGTAGTAGACAGGAGCAGAATCAGTCAGCAGTAGCAGACAGGAGCAGCATCAGTCAGCAGTAGTAGACAGGAGCAGAATCAGTCAGCAGTAGCAGACAGGAGCAACATCAGTCAGCAGTAGTAGACAGGAGCAGAATCAGTCAGCAGTAGCAGACAGGAGCAGCATCAGTCAGCAGTAGTAGACAGGAGCAGAATCAGTCAGCAGTAGCAGACAGGAGCAGCATCAGTCAGCAGTAGTAGACAGGAGCAGAATCAGTCAGCAGTAGCAGACAGGAGCAGCATCAGTCAGCAGTAGTAGACAGGAGCAGAATCAGTCAGCAGTAGCAGACAGGAGCAGCATCAGTCAGCAGTAGTAGACAGGAGCAGAATCAGTCAGCAGTAGCAGACAGGAGCAGCATCAGTCAGCAGTAGTAGACAGGAGCAGAATCAGTCAGCAACAACAACAACAACAACAACAACAAGCAGCACCAACAACAACAGTCAGTAGCAGGGAGAAGCAGCAGGAAGCAACAGGAACAGCAACAACAGAAGGCAGCAACAGCAGGAAGGCGGCAGCAGCACCCGGCAACAGAGGAGCAGCAGCAGGAGGTGGAAGCAGCAGTAATAGCAGTAAGCAGTAAACACCTGCAGCAGCAGCAGAAGCCCGCAGCAGCTTGCAACAGTAGCAGCAGACAGCAGCAGCAGCGGCATACAACAGCAGCAGGCTGCAGTAGTAGTAGGCAGGAGCAGCAGTAGCAGCAGTAGCAGCAGTAGCAGCAGGTAGCAGCACAAGTAGCAGGAAGAGCATTCGGCAGCAGCAGCAGTAGCACACAGCAGCAGAATGCAGCAGTAGCATGCGACTGTAGGAGCATTCAGTAGCAGCAGACAATAACAGAATGCAGCAGCTTGCAGCAGTAGCAATAGGAAGCAGCAACAGCAGGTAGCAGTTGTAGGCAGCAGCAGCAGGCAACAGGAGCTGCAGACAGCATTAGTAAGCAGCAGAAAACAGCATCAGGAAGCAGCACCAGAAGCAGGCAGCAGCAAGCGACATCAGAAACACGCAGCAGCAACAGGCAGCACCAGGAAGTATCAGCAGGCAACAGCACCAGGCAGCAGCAGGAGTTAGCAGCAGAAGCAAGCAGCACCAGGCGGCAGCATTAGTCAGCAGCAGCAGGCGGCAGCAGCAGCAGAATCAAGCAGCAGAAAGCAGCAGAGGAGCATCATCAGCAGGTGGCAGCAGCAGTAATAGTAGTAGCAGGTAGCAAGATGCTGCAACAGCACGCAGGGACAGCAGCAGACAGCAAGAGTAGGCAGCAGCAGCAAGAAGCAGCAGCAGCAGACAACACCAGCAGCTGCAGCAGCAGGTGGCATCAGCAAAAAACACCAGCAGCAGCTGCAGCAGCAGCATTAACAGGAAGCAACAGTCAGCAGAAATAGGCCGAAATAACAGCAGACAGAAGTAGCAGGCAGCAGCAACAGCAGTAAGAAGCAGCAGAACCACCAGGTAGCAGCAGCAGGCAGTAGTATCATTCAGAAGCAGGCAACATCAGCTGCAGCGGCACCAGGAGGCAGCAGTAGTAGGCAGTAGTAGTAGGCAGCAGTAGCAGCAGCAGAAGCAGCAGGCACCAACAGCTGGAGCAGCAGGCAGCAGCAGCAGCAGCAGGCAGCAGCAGCAGCCAACAACAGCAGCAGGCAGCATCAACAGTAGCAACAGGCAAGAACAATAAAGTTCAACTTTGAGTAATGCCCAACTAACTCACAATAATGATCAACTAACTCACAATAATGATCAACTCACAATAATGATCAACTAACTCACAATAATGATCAACTAACTCACAATAATGATCAACTAACTCACAATATTGATCAACTCACAATAATGATCAACTAACCACAATAATGATCAACTAACAATAATGATCAAATAACTCACAATAATAATCAACTCACAATAATGATCAACTAACTCACAATAATGATCAACTAACTCACAATAATGATCAACTAACTCACAATAATGATCAACTAACTCACAATATTGATCAACTAACTCACAATAATGATCAACTAACTCACAATATTGATCAACTAACTCACAATAATGATCAACTAACTCACAATAATGATCAACTAACTCACAATAATGATCAACTAACTCACAATAATGATCAACTAACAATATTGATCAACTAACTAACAATATTGATCAACTAACAATAATGATCGACTAACTCACAATAATGATCAACTAACTCACAATAATGATCAACTAACTCACAATAATGATCAACTCACAATAATGATCAACTCACAATAATGATCAACTAACTCACAATATTGATCAACTCACAATAATGATCAACTAACTCACAATAATGATCAACTAACTCCCAATAATGATCAACTAACTCACAATAATCGACTAATTCACAATAATGATCAAATAACTCACAATATTGATCAACTAACTCACAATAATGATCAACTAACTCACAATATTGATCAACTAACTCACAATAATGATCAACTAACTCACAATAATGATCAACTAACTCACAAATGATCAACTAACTCACAATAATTATCAACTAACTCACAATAATGATCAACTAACTCACAATAATGATGAACTAACTCACAATAATGATCAACTAACTAACAATAATGATCAACTAACTCACAATAATGATCAACTAACAATAATGATCAACTAACTCACAATAATGATCAACTAACTCACAATATTGATCAACTAACTCACAATAATGATCAACTAACTCACAATAATGATCAACTAACTCACAATATTGATCAACTCACAATAATGAACAACTCACAATATTGATCAACTAACTCACAATAATGATCAACTAAATCACAATATTGATCAACTAACTCAAAATATTGATCAACTAACTCACAATATTGATCAACTAACTCACAATATTGATCAACTAACTCACAATATTGATCAACTAACTCACAATAATGATCAACTCACAGTATTGATCAACTAACTCACAATAATTATCAACTACTCACAATATTGATCAACTAACTCACAATAATGATCAACTAACTCACAATAATGATCAACTAACTCACAATATTGATCAACTAACTCACAATAATGATCAACTAACTCACAATAATGATCAACTAATTCACAATATTGATCAACTAACTCACAATATTGATCAACTAACTCACAATAATGATCAACTAACTCACAATAATGATCAACTAATTCACAATATTGATCAACTAACTCACAATATTGATCAACTAACTCACAATAATGATCAACTAACTCACAATAATGATCAACTAACTCACAATATTGATCAACTAACTCACAATAATGATCATCTAACTCACAATAATGATCAACTCACAATAATGATCAGCTAACTCACAATAATGATCATCTAACTCACAATAATGATCAACTAACTCACAATAATGATCAACTCACAATAATGATCAACTAACTCACAATAATGATCATCTAACTCACAATAATGATCAACTCACAATAATGATCAGCTAACTCACAATAATGATCATCTAACTCACAATAATGATCAACTAATTCACAATAATGATCAACTCACAATAACGATCAACTAACTCACAATAATGATCAACTCACAACAATGATCAACTCACAATAATGTTCAGCTCACAATAATGATCAATTAACTCACAATAATGATCAACTACCTCACAATAATGATCAACTCACAACAATGATCAACTCACAATAATGTTCAGCTCACAATAATGATCAACTAACCAACAATAATGATCAACTACCTCACAATAATGATCAACTAACCAACAATAATGATCAACTACCTCACAATAATGATCAACTCACAATAATGATTAACTCATAATAATGTGATATTCAACTTACTCCCCCAATAATGTTCAACTTACTCCCCCAATAATGTTCAACTTACTCCCCCAATAATGTTCAACTTACTCCCCCAATAATGTTCAACTTACTCCCCCAATAATGTTCAACTTACTCCCCCAATAATGTTCAACTTACTCCCCCAATAATGTTCAACTTACTCCCCCAATAATGTTCAACTTACTCCCCCAATAATGTTCAACTTACTCCCCCAATAATGTTCAACTTACTCCCCCAATAATGTTCAACTTACTCCCCCAATAATGTTCAACTTACTCCCCCATAATGTTCAACTTACTCCCCCATAATGTTCAACTTACTCCCCCAATAATGTTCAACTTACTCCCCCATAATGTTCAACTTATTCCTCCAATAATGCTCAACTTACTCCCCCGTAATTTTCAACTTACTCCCCCGTAATATTCAACTTACTCCCCCAATAATGTTCAACTTACTCCCCCAATAATGTTCAACTTTCTCCCTCGTAATGTTCAACTTACTCCCCAATAATGTTCAACTTACTCCCCCGTAATGTTCAACTTACTCCCCCGTAATGTTCAACTTACTCCCCCGTAATGTTCAACTTACTCCCCCGTAATGTTCAACTTACTCCCCCGTAATATTCACCTTACTCCCCCAATAATGTTAACTTACTCCCCCGTAATATTCACCTTACTCCCCCAATAATGTTGAACTTACTCCCCCGTAATGTTCAATTTACTCCCCCGAAATGTTCAACTTACTCCCTCATAATGTTTAACTTACTCCCCCGTAATGTTCAACTTACTCCCAGGTAATGTTCAACTTACTCCCCCAATAATGTTCAACTTGCTCCCCCGTAATGTTCAACTTACTCCCCCGTAATGTTCAGCTTACTCCCAGGTAATGTTCAACTTACTCCCCCAATAATGTTCAACTTACTCCCCCGTAATGTTCAACTTACTCCCCCAATAATGTTCAACTTACTCCCCCGAAATGTTCAACTTACTCCCCCAATAATGTTCAACTTACTCCCCCGTAATGTTCAACTTACTCCCCCGTAATGTTCAAATTACTCCCCCGAAATGTTCAACTTACTCCCCTGTAATGTTCAACTTAATCCCCCGTAATGTTCAATTTAGAGGAAGTAATTAGTAGTGGTGGGGAAGTAGTGGTGGTGGTAGAGAGTAGTGGTAGTGGTAGAGGAAGTGGTGGTGGTAGGGAAGTGAGGTGGTGGTGGTGGGGAGTGGTGGTGGGGGTGGAGGGAAGTGAGTGGTAGTGGTAGAGAGTAGTGGTAGTGGTGGGGAAGTGGTGGTGGTGAGGAAGTAGTGGTAGTGAGTGGAAGTGGTGGTGAGTGGTGGGGAAGTGGTGGTGGTGGGAAGTGGTGGTGGTGGAGTGGTGTGGTGGGGAGTGGTGGTAGTGGTGGGAAGTAGTAGTGAGTGGTGGGGAAGTGGTGGTGGTGGAGAGTGGTGGTGAGTGGTGGGGAAGTGGTGGTAAGGGTAGAGAGTGGTGGTGGTAGAGAGTAGTGGTAGTGGTAGAAGAAGTAGTGGTAGTGGTGAGGAGTGGTGGTGGTGGGAGTGAGTGGTGGGAAGTGGTGGGTGGTGGGAAGTAGTGGTGAGTGGTAGAGAGTAGTGGTGAGTGGTAGAGGAGTGGTGGTGAGTGGTAGTAGTGGTGGTGGTGGGGGTAATTGGTGAGTGGTTGGGAGTAGTGGAGGTGGTGGTTGGGAGTGAGTGGTGAGTGGTAGGAGTAGTGGTAGTGGAAGGGAAGTGAGTGGTAGTGGTGGGGAAGTTAGTGGTGGTGGTGGGGAGTGGTGGTAGAGGAAGTGGTGGTGAGTGGTAGGGAGTGAGTGGTGGGGAAGTGTTGGTGAGTGGTGGGAGTAATTGGTGGTGGTAGACAGTAGTGGTAGTGGAAGTGAGTGGTGGGAGTGGTGGTGAGTGGTGGGGAGTATTGGTAGTGGTGGGAGTAGTGGTGGTGGTGGGAGTGAGTGGTGGTGGTGGGAGTGGTGAGGTGGTGGTAGAGAGTGGTGGGTAATTGGTGAGGAAGTAGTGGTGGTGGTGGGGAGTAGTCACGTGGTGGTGGAGAGTAATTGGTGAGTGGTGAGGAGTAGTGGTGCAAGTGGTGGTGGAGAATGGTTGTGATGGTGAAGTGGTGGTGGTGGTGGGGTGGTGTTGGTGGTGGGAGGTGAGTGGTGGTGATGGGGAGTGGTAGTGGCAGAGGAAGTGAGTGGTGGTGGTAGAGGGATGTAGTGGTAGTGGTGGGGATGTGGTGGTGGTGGTGGAAGAAGCAGTGGTGATGGTAGGGAAGTGGTGGTAGTGGTGAGAGTGATGGAGGAGTGAGTGGTGATGGTGGGAGTGGTGGTGAGTGGTGAGGGTAGTGGTGGTGGTGGGGAGTGTGGTGGTGGTGGGGAGTGAGGTGGTAGTGGTAGGAGTGGTGGTGGTGGTAGAGAGGAGTGGTGGTGAGTGGTGGGAAGTGAGTGGTGGTGTGGTAGAGGAGTAGTGGTGAGTGGTGGGAGTGGTGGTGGTGGTGGGGAAGTGAGTGGTGGTGGTGGGAGTAGTGGTGAGTGGGTAGTGGTGGTGGTGGGAAGTGGTGGTGAGTGGTAGAGGAAGTAGTGGGTGGTGGATGGGGAGTGAGTGGAGTAGTGGTGGGAGTGGTGGTAGTGGTGGGAAGTGAGTGGTGAGTGGTGGGGAGAGTAGTGGTGGTGATGGGGAGTAGTGGTAGTGGTGGGAGTGGTGGTAGTGGTAGAGGAGTGAGTGGTGAGTGGTAGGGGAAGTAGTGGTGGTGGTGGAGAGTGAAGGAAGTGGTGGTGGGGAGTGGGTAGTGAGTGGTAGAGGAAATGAGTGAATAGTGGTGGAGGGAGTGGTGGTGGTGGTGGGGAAGTAGTGTTAGTGGTGGGAAGTAATTGGTGGTGGTGGAGTAGTGGTAGAGGAGTAGTGAGTGGTGGTAGAGGAGTAGTGTTAATGGTGGGAAGTAGTGTTGAGTGGTGGGAAGTGGTGGTAGTGGTAGAGAGAAGTAGTGGTAGAGGAGTAGTGGTGGTGGTGGGAAGTGAGTGAACAGAGAGTAGTGGTAGTGGTGACGGAGTGAGTGGTGAGGAAGTGAGTGGTGGTGGTGGGAAGTAGTGGTGGGAGTGGTGGTGGTGGTGAGGGAAGTGGAGTAGTGTTAGTGGCAGAGGAAGTAGTGGTAGTGGTAGAGAAAGTAGTGGTAGTGGTAGAGGAAGTAGTGGTAGAGGAAGTAGTGGTAGTGGTAGAGGAAGTAGTGGTAGAGGAAGTAGTGGTAGTGGTAGAGGAAGTAGTGGTAGAGGAAGTAGTGGTAGTGGTAGAGGAAGTAGTTGTAGTGGTAGAGGAAGTAGTGGTAGAGGTAGAGGAAGTAGTGGTAGAGGAAGTAGTGGTGGTGGTAGAGGAAGTAGTGGTAGAGGAAGTAGTGGTAGAGGAAGTAGTGGTAGTGGTAGAGGAAGTAGTGGTAGTGGTAGAGGAAGTAGTGGTAGTGGTAGAGGAAGTAGTGGTAGTGGTAGAGGAAGTAGTGGTAGTGGTAGAGGAAGTAGTGGTAGTGATAGAGGAAGTAGTGGTAGTGGTAGGGGAAGTAGTGGTAGTGGTAGAGGAAGTAGTGGTAGTGGTAGGGGAAGTAGTGGTAGTGATAGAGGAAGTAGTGGTAGTGGTAGGGGAAGTAGTGGTAGTGGTAGAGGAAGTAGTGGTAGTGGTAGGGGAAGTAGTGGTAGTGGTAGAGGAAGTAGTGGTAGAGGAAGTAGTGGTAGTGGTAGAGGAAGTAGTGGTAGAGGAAGTAGTGGTAGTGGTAGAGGAAGTAGTGGTAGTGGTAGAGGAAGTAGTGGTAGTGGTAGAGGAAGTAGTGTTAGTGGTAGAGGAAGTAGTGGTAGTGGTAGAGGAAGTAGTGGTAGAGGAAGTAGTGGTAGTGGTAGAGGAAGTAGTGTTAGTGGTAGAGGAAGTAGTGTTAGTGGTAGAGGAAGTAGTGGTAGTGGTAGAAGAAGTAGTGGTAGAGGAAGTAGTGGTAGTGGTAGAGGAAGTAGTGGTAGAGGAAGTAGTGGTAGTGGTAGAGGAAGTAGTGGTAGAGGAAGTAGTGGTAGTGGTAGAGGAAGTAGTGGTAGAGGAAGTAGTGGTAGTGGTAGAGGAAGTAGTGGTAGAGGAAGTAGTGGTAGTGGTAGAGGAAGTAGTGTTAGTGGTAGAGGAAGTAGTGTTAGTGGTAGAGGAAGTAGTGGTAGTGGTAGAGGAAGTAGTGGTAGAGGAAGTAGTGGTAGTGGTAGAGGAAGTAGTGGTAGAGGAAGTAGTGGTAGTGGTAGAGGAAGTAGTGGTAGAGGAAGTAGTGGTAGAGGAAGTAGTGGTAGTGGTAGAGGAAGTAGTTGTAGTGGTAGAGGAAGTAGTGGTAGAGGTAGAGGAAGTAGTGGTAGAGGAAGTAGTGGTGGTGGTAGAGGAAGTAGTGGTAGAGGAAGTAGTGGTAGAGGAAGTAGTGGTAGTGGTAGAGGAAGTAGTGGTAGTGGTAGAGGAAGTAGTGGTAGAGGTAGAGGAAGTAGTGGTAGAGGAAGTAGTGGTAGTGGTAGAGGAAGTAGTGGTGGTGGTAGAGGAAGTAGTGGTAGAGGTAGAGGAAGTAGTGGTAGAGGAAGTAGTGGTAGTGGTAGAGGAAGTAGTGGTAGAGGTAGAGGAAGTAGTGGTAGAGGAAGTAGTGGTAGAGGAAGTAGTGGTAGAGGAAGTAGTGGTGGTGGTAGAGGAAGTAGTGGTAGTGGTAGAGGAAGTAGTGGTAGAGGAAGTAGTGGTGGTGGTAGAGGAAGTAGTGGTAGTGGTAGAGGAAGTAGTGGTAGAGGAAGTAGTGGTAGTGGTAGAGGAAGTAGTGGTAGAGGAAGTAGTGGTAGTGGTAGAGGAAGTAGTGGTAGAGGAAGTAGTGGTGGTGGTAGAGGAAGTAGTGGTAGAGGAAGTAGTGGTGGTGGTAGAGGAAGTAGTGGTGGTGGTAGAGGAAGTAGTGGTAGAGGAAGTAGTGGTGGTGGTAGAGGAAGTAGTGGTGGTGGTAGAGGAAGTAGTGGTGGTGGTAGAGGAAGTAGTGGTGGTGGTAGAGGAAGTAGTGGTGGTGGTAGAGGAAGTAGTGGTGGTGGTAGAGGAAGTAGTGGTGGTGGTAGAGGAAGTAGTGGTGGTGGTAGAGGAAGTAGTGGTGGTGGTAGAGGAAGTAGTGGTGGTGGTAGAGGAAGTAGTGGTGGTGGTAGAGGAAGTAGTGGTGGTGGTAGAGGAAGTAGTGGTGGTGGTAGAGGAAGTAGTGGTGGTGGTAGAGGAAGTAGTGGTGGTGGTAGAGGAAGTAGTGGTGGTGGTAGAGGAAGTAGTGGTGGTGGTAGAGGAAGTAGTGGTGGTGGTAGAGGAAGTAGTGGTGGTGGTAGAGGAAGTAGTGGTGGTGGTAGAGGAAGTAGTGGTGGTGGTAGAGGAAGTAGTGGTGGTGGTAGAGGAAGTAGTGGTGGTGGTAGAGGAAGTAGTGGTGGTGGTAGAGGAAGTAGTGGTGGTGGTAGAGGAAGTAGTGGTGGTGGTAGAGGAAGTAGTGGTGGTGGTAGAGGAAGTAGTGGTGGTGGTAGAGGAAGTAGTGGTGGTGGTAGAGGAAGTAGTGGTGGTGGTAGAGGAAGTAGTGGTGGTGGTAGAGGAAGTAGTGGTGGTGGTAGAGGAAGTAGTGGTGGTGGTAGAGGAAGTAGTGGTGGTGGTAGAGGAAGTAGTGGTGGTGGTAGAGGAAGTAGTGGTGGTGGTAGAGGAAGTAGTGGTGGTGGTAGAGGAAGTAGTGGTGGTGGTATGGCTCCTACAGGTTCAGCGTTTGTATAAACTTGGTAATAAATACCGACAAGTTGGTGTAGAAAAACACGTAACCAAACACTAGGACATATTCATTAGACAACGTTTCGATCCTGGGACCTTGATCACTTCAAGGTCCCTGGATCGAAACGTTTTCTAACACGTGTTTTTCTAAACCAGGTTTAGCGCTAAACAATAATAACAATTATGTTTTGCTTACCTTGAATGGCGATATATTAATTATCATTTTATTCATATAGGAAAACTAAATGTAATGAAATAATAAAAAAAAATAATCACAGAAGAAACTAATAAAACCGGAAAGTCTGAGCGTTTTTATGCGCTAATACAAGTTTTCAAATTAGAAGATGTGTTTGCAAGCACACGAAAGAATTCGGCTTGTCCCGTTTAATTTCTTCTTCTGTGTGGTATATTTTCGTACGTTGAGCCTTGGATGACGCGTCACAGGCAGTGTTAGGTAGCCAAAAATTATTCACAAAACTGTGCTTATCGTTCAACTTATGCTCACACTTGACCACTGGACGTGGGTGGCCACTGGACATGGGTAACCACTGGACGTGGGTGACCACTGGACGTGGGTGACCGCTGGGGGACTTGGGGTAGACCTTTTGGCAGGAAATTTCACCACTATTTATGTTGCAGCAGCCACGCGTTGTAACGTGATCTAACTTGATATTCTAAGCATCAGAAATCGTGTCACTGGAAAAATGTCCTCACTGGTGATAACATGCTCAGGAAAACTCATCCAAACCCTTACACAGAAGCGCTCCAAAATTTTCCTAGCACTGGTGAGCACTCCTACAAATACATCATAAAAACTAGACACAATTATCGTCAGACACAATTATCATCAGTAAGACAAAAGCGACACTTTCTCACACCGTGGGAAAACTACCTCATTCTAAATCAATATTACTCAATTTGTCCCCAAGGAACCTTCTTAATTCGCATTCGAAGCTTCGTCTTGAAGCTGGGCATGATGCCTTAAGTTGTATTGATGTTATAGTCACAGTATTCCCTTCCATTAATCAAGTATGTTAATGTCTCTGTTCACCAGTCCCCCGGTGCAGCTGGTAGTGCTGCTGTCATACAGAATGAGGGCTCTCATATAGAAAAATTAGAGCACGCATCAATAACTGGGCCTCTATCCTTCAAACTGAACTGTTATACTTCTCGCACTCAAATGAGTCCATGTATCTAATGCTGACACCTAACTGTAACTGGTTCTTTAACTCACTGAGTATCAGTCGTGGCATGTTGGTGTCAGAAGCCAGACGCAGGTATGGTAGTATTGTAGACAGGGGAGTCAGAGTACACCTGTGGAGTCCATTTCACAATGTTCTTCATATACAATATTACAATCTTGGGTTGACAGTTAGTAGTTTAAGGACATTAATACGATAAGGAACCTAAATTAAACTTCACTGACTTGAGAATGAGTTTGTCCATCTATCATTATTATTTCATGCACGAGAAGCCACATGTCTATAGTGCATCCTAGAAAAATAAGCAGATTCTTGGGTATCACTACTGCCAGTCTCCAGCTGGCTTACCAATATCTCTGAAAAGTTGCGTCAACAACACCAGCTGATGTAAACATAACTAAACGTAAACTTTGCCAGTTGGACTATTGTCACACCTTGCGTCATTATGTGCTGGAATGCGTTAAAATATATTAATCTGGAAACAACATATTCACGAATATTCGTGAAATATATTTAAATCATTATATCTACAATGACATATTACCAACCACTCTAGAAAAATACACTGACTTTGTCAACTGTAAATAACTGATAAAAACTTAAATATATTTACACTCATCCGTGCCTTGCTAAAATATAACAATGTTAATAATTCAAAACCATATTTAAACAACAAAGGAATATTATTACTAAATCCATGTATACACAACTCACTCGTTTGTGACTGTAACCAGAAATAATCACATAGTTAATTCGACTGTAATTTTCTTAGCTATTCAAAGACTGGAGCTACAGCTGCTGGACCCATTATGTGTGTCTGTATTCTGTTGACTACCGTTAACAGGCTGAGTATAGCATACATAACAAAATTATTAAAACCAATAACTACTCTTTCATCAATGAAATTATGTAACAAACGATAAGGAAGGAATTAGAGATATTGCTTTAATTGTGAACTAAACACCAGTAACTATATTAACAATGTAACAATGTTAACACTAACAGCAATTTAACACAAACAGCATTGTAATTTTATACTGACACAACGAGTCCAGGATCAAAAGGTGTAACTTGCTGAGGAAAGGCAGAGGAAAGACGTCAGTACACTGAGATCAGTGTGAGGGAGGTGCTCTGACACTGAGGTCAGTGTGGGGGTGGTCCTCTGACACTGAGATCAGTGTGGGGGTGGTCCTCTGACACTGAGATCAGTGTGATGGTGGTCCTCTGACACTGAGATCAGTGTGGGGGTGGTCCTCTGACACTGAGATCAGTGTGGGGGTGGTCCTCTGACACTGAGATCAGTGTGGGGGTGGTCCTCTGACACTGAGATCAGTGTGGGGGTGGTCCTCTGACACTGAGATCAGTGTGGGGGTGGTCCTCTGACACTGAGATCAGTGTGATGGTGGTCCTCTGACACTGAGATCAGTGTGCTGGTGGTCCTCTGACACTGAGATCAGTGTGGGGGTGGTCCTCTGACACTGAGATCAGTGTGGGGGTGGTCCTCTGACACTGAGATCAGTGTGGGGGTGGTCCTCTGACACTGAGATCAGTGTGGGGGTGGTCCTCTGACACTGAGATCAGTGTGGGGGTGGTCCTCTGACACTGAGATCAGTGTGGGGGTGGTCCTCTGACACTGAGATCAGTGTGATGGTGGTCCTCTGACACTGAGATCAGTGTGGGGGTGGTCCTCTGACACTGAGATCAGTGTGGGGGTGGTCCTCTGACACTGAGATCAGTGTGGGGGTGGTCCTCTGACACTGAGATCAGTGTGGGGGTGGTCCTCTGACACTGAGATCAGTGTGGGGGGTGGTCCTCTGACACTGAGATCAGTGTGGGGGTGGTCCTCTGACACTGAGATCAGTGTGGGGGTGGTCCTCTGACACTGAGATCAGTGTGGGGGTGGTCCTCTGACACTGAGATGAGTGTGGGGGTGGTCCTCTGACACTGAGATGAGTGTGGGGGTGGTCCTCTGACACTGAGATCAGTGTGGGGGTGGTCCTCTGACACTGAGATCAGTGTGGGGGTGGTCCTCTGACACTGAGATCAGTGTGGGGGTGGTCCTCTGACACTGAGATCAGTGTGGGGGTGGTCCTCTGACACTGAGATCAGTGTGGGGGTGGTCTTCTGACACTGAGATCAGTGTGGGGGTGGTCCTCTGACACTGAGATCAGTGTGGGGGTGGTGCTCTGACACTGAGATCAGTGTGGGGGTGGTGCTCTGACACTGAGATCAGTGTGGGGGTGGTGCTCTGACACTGAGATCAGTGTGGGGGTGGTGCTCTGACACTGAGATCAGTGTGGGGGTGGTGCTCTGACACTGAGATCAGTGTGGGGGTGGTGCTCTGACACTGAGATCAGTGTGCTGGTGGTCCTCTGACACTGAGATCAGTGTGGGGGTGGTGCTCTCTGACACTGAGATCAGTGTGGGGGTGGTGCTCTGACACTGAGATCAGATCAGTGTGGGGGTGGTCCTCTGACTGAGATCAGTGTGGGGGTGGTCCTCTGACACTGAGATCAGTGTGGGGGTGGTGCTCTGACACTGAGATCAGTGTGGGGGCGGTCAGTGTGCTCTGACACTGAGATCAGTGTGGGGGTGGTCCTCTGACACTGAGATCAGTGTGGGGGTGGTGAGATCAGTGTGGGGGTGGTGCTCTGACACTGAGATCAGTGTGGGGGTCTGACACTGAGATCAGTGTGGGGGTGGTGCTCTGACACTGAGATCAGTGTGGGGGTGGTGCTCTGACACTGAGATCAGTGTGGGGGTGGTGCTCTGACACTGAGATCAGTGTGGGGGTGGTGCTCTGACACTGAGATCAGTGTGGGGGTGGTGCTCTGACACTGAGATCAGTGTGGGGGTGGTCCTCTGACATATACACTGCTTACATTACATGCTGAATCAAGAGTAAATATTACAAGAACAGAAATCAGCTCAAGCACACTAACGAAAACAAGCACACACACACACACACACACACGTACATAATCACACACAAAAATAACACGCACGCATCCAACATACATAAAAAACACATACACACACACACACACACACACACAAGCATACATAAACAAAAGAACACAAATACAAATATTCACACACACACACACACACACACACACACACACACACACACACACACACACACACACACACGCGCGCGCACACACACACACACACACACACACACGCACGCACACACACACACACACACACACACACACACACACACAGACACAAACACGAGCGCGCACGCACACACACACACGCACGCACACACACACCCACACCCACGCACACGCACACACACACACACGCACATACACACGCACTCACACACGCACACACGCACGCACATGCACACACATAGCACACACACGCACATACATAGCTTTAAGCAGAGGTATGATAAAGCTCACGGTTCAGGGAGAGTGACCTAGTAGCGATCAGTGAAGAGGCGGGGCCAGGAGCTCGGACTCGACACACACACACACACACACACACACACACAGCCCTGGGTCAAGGTTGACCAGCACTCAAGGCTAGGTCAGGCCACACCCAGCAGAGATCATCAACACATCAATGTCTTCTGGCTACTTAGAGGGCAGTAAACCCCGAGCTTTGTGGGCAGCAACCACATTATAACCACCAACTGCCCGGTTAATCAACCAGCTACCAATTTACCAATCAACTTGCAGGGATCCCCGCTCTCCATGCCTGTGCTTGTCTGCTTGTTTATAGCACTTTAAGGGCCATTCGGTCTCTTAGGGAGAGCAACTGACACTTCAAGCTTTTAGCTGAGTGAAGTTTCTGTCCCTTACAGTTCTGGTTCCCTTGCTTATTATCCCAAGTTTGTTGTCGATTTGTTTAATGTACTTGTTATTTGCGGAATATTGTGTGTGTGTGTGTATGTGATATTCTACATTCTCCTTCTGGATACTCTTCTTGGCTAACATATCAACTTTATCGTGAAGGAGTAATCCAATGTGTGATGGGATCCATAGCAATTGTACATTAATTCCTTTTTTCCTGATTTTTGAGTACCTATACCTGGCTTCTCCAATGAGCATTGTTGTTGGAGTCATTATATGAGTCAAGAGTCCTCACTGATGACACAGAACCAGTAATGATGATAGAGTCAAGCTTAGTGTCATAAGTTAGCTTTAGCGCCATTAGGATTGCAAACAATTCAGTTTGCAGTGTAGACGCCCAGTTGTTAATTTTTTTGCCTAACTTAACAAATTTATTATCGTTCTTAACTAGGCAGGTGGCAACAAGAGCAGATGCCAGAAGACTCCTGTTTAGATCCATCAGTGATAACTTGTTACTACCAGCTAGGTGAGAAATTTCTTCTTGAGCAGTTGCTTTAACAAGTGATTTAAGGAAGGGATTACTAGCAATGAGCTTCTTGGGAGGGACTTGCAGGTATGTGATATTAAATGAACACATCTTCCATGGAGGGGTGAAATACTCTTGTTGCCTACAGTGTTACAGTTCATGCAGGTTATAAAACTTAATATAATTGCATGTTTTCACAATCCATTTAGATCTGTGTGTATTTACTTTTCGACACTTGGTAAGATTCATTGTGACAGTCTGGTTCATTTCTTAACATTCTAATACCGAGTACAGTGTTAATCTCAACAATCCTATCACTGATACTAGAAATACCAAGCTCCTTCCTCATATTAAGAACCTTTGTAGATTTAGGACAGCCAAGAATAATACTGAGAGCCTCATTTTGCATTAACTCCAAGGTTCGGAGAGAACTTTCTTTAGCTAATATCAACATGGGAGCAGCATAATCAATTAAGGACCTAACATAGGTTATGTACATCATTCTCACGATTCTCACATTAGCACCACAGTTGGGGTTGTAGCCAGTGTAAAACTGTGTAAGGAATTGTCGTTTGTGCAACTTTGTTATGTCTGGGTATGTTTGTGAATTCGTTGTTCATACCTTGAGTGTGTGTACTCACCTATTTGTACTCACCTATTTGTGGTTGCAGGAGTCGAGTCATAGCTCCTGGCCCCGCCTCTTCACTGATTGCTACTAGGTCCTCTCTCTCCCTGCTCCATGAGCTTTATCATACCTCGCCTTAAAACTATGTATGGTTCCCGCCTCCACTACTTCACTTTCTAGGCTATTCCACGGCTTGACTACTCTATGACTGAAGAAATACTTCCTAACATCCCTTTGATTCATCTGAGTCTTCAACTTCCAATTGTGACCTCTTGTGTCTGTGTCCCATCTCTGGAACATCCTGTCTTTGTCCACCTTGTCTATTCCGCGCAGTATTTTGTATGTCGTTATCATGTCTCCCCTGACCCTCCTGGCCTCCAGTGTCGTCAGGCCAATTTCCCTCAACCTTTCTTCGTAGGACAACCCCCGTAGGACAATCCCCGTTGCAAACCTTTGCACTTTCTCTAATTTCTTGATGTGCTTGACTAGGTGTGGATTCCAAACTGGTGCTGCATACTCCAGTATGGGCCTGACGTAAATGGTATACAGAGTCTTGAACGACTCCTTACTGAGGTATCGGAACGCTATCCGTAGGTTTGCCAGGCGCCCGTATGCTGCAGCAGTTATCTGATTGATGTGCGCCTCAGGAGATATGCTCGGTGTTATACTCACCCCCAGATCTTTTTCCTTGAGTGAGGTTTGCAGACTTTGGCCATCTAAACTATATTGTGTCTGCGGTCTTCTTTGTCCTTCCCCAATCTTCATGACTTTGCATTTGGCGGGGTTAAACTCAAGGAGCCAGTTGCTGGACCAGGCTTGTAGCCTGTCCAGGTCTCTTTGTAGTCCTGCCTGATCCTCATCCGATTTGATTCTTCTCATTAACTTCACATCGTCCGCAAACAAGGACACTTCTGAGTCTATCCCTTCCGTTATGTCATTCACATATACCAAGAACAGCACAGGTCCAAGGACTGACCCCTGTGGAACCCCGCTTGTCACAGACGCCCACTTTGACACCTCGTCACGTACCATGACTCGTTGTTGCCTCCCTGTAAGGTATTCTCTTATCCATTGCAGTGCCTTTCCTGTTATGTGTGCCTGATCCTCTAGCTTTTGCAGTAACCTCTTGTGAGGAACTGTGTCGAAGGCCTTCTTGCAGTCCAAAAAAATGCAGTCGATCCACCCCTCTCTCTCTTGTCTTACTTCTGTCACCTTGTCATAAAACTCTAATAGGTTTGTGACACAGGATTTTCCCTCCCTGAAACCATGCTGGTTGTCAATTATACACTTGTTTCTTTCCAGGTGCTCCACCACTCTCCTCCTGATGATCTTCTCCATGACCTTGCATACTATACACGTTAGTGATACAGGTCTGTAGTTTAGTGCCTCATGTCTGTCTCCCTTTTTAAAAATTGGGACTACATTTGCCATCTTCCATACCTCGGGGAGTTGCCCAGTTTCAAATGATGTGTTGAAGATCTTTGTCAATGGTACACACAATGTCTCTGCTCCCTCTTTAAGGACCCATGGAGAGATGTCTGGTCCCACCGCCTTTGAGGTGTCAAGTTCGCATAGCAGCTTCTTCACCTCCTTCTTGGTTATATGTACCTCATCCAGCACTTGCTGGTGCACCCCTCTGCTCTGATTTCCTGGAGTCCTACTGGTTTCCACTGTAAATACTTCTTTAAATCTTGTGTTGAGCTCCTGACATACCTCCCGGTCGTTTCTTGTGAATTCCCCATCACCCTTCCTCAGTCTGATTACCTGGTCCTTGACTGTTGTTTTCCTCCTGATGTGGCTGTACAACAGCTTCGGGTCAGTCTTGACTTTCGTTGCTATGTCATTTTCGTATTGCCGCTGAGCCTCCCTTCTTACCTGTGCATATTCGTTTCTGGCTCTTCGGCTAATCTCTTTATTTTCCTGAGTTCTCTGTCTTCTGTACCTTTTCCATTCTCTAGTACACCTAGTTTTTGCCTCCCTACACCTTTGGGTGAACCAAGGACTCGCTCTGTTCTTCCCATTATTTCTGTTTCCCTTGGGAACAAATCTCTCCTCTGCCTCCTTGCATTTTGTTGCCACATAGTCCATCATTTCTTGCACTGGTTTTCCTGTCAGTTCCCTCTCCCACTGAATGTCTTGAAAGAAGTTCCTCAAGCCTGAGTAGTTCCCCCTTTTGTGGTTTGGTTTTTCCCACCCTATTCCTGCTGCTCTCTCCACTTGGAGCTCAACTATGTAGTCGAAGCACAGAACCACATGATCACTAGCTCCCAGGGGCCTTTCATACATGATATCCTCGATGTCAGAACTACTCAAGGTGAATACAAGGTCCAGTCTTGCTGGTTCATCCTCTCCTCTCTCTCTGATAGTGTCTCTAACATGTTGATGCATGAGGTTTTCCAGTACCACATCCATCATCTTGGCTCTCCATGTTTCGGGACCCCCATGGGGCTCCAGGTTTTCCCAGTCAATCTCCTTGTGATTGAAATCACCCATAACTAGTAACTTTGCTGCCCCCGTGTGCGCTCTCCTGGCCACCTCGGCTAGTGTGTCGACCATTGCTCTGTTGCTCTCATCGTATTCTTCTCTTGGCCTCCTGCAGTTCTGTGGTGGGTTGTACATTACTGCAATTATCACCTTATGTCCCTCAGACTGGATTGTTCCTACTAAGTAGTCCCTTTCGCCCGTGCCATCCATTCCTTCCATTTTCTCAAACCCCCACTGGTTTTTAATGAGCAGTGCAACTCCTCCCCCTCTCCTCCCTCTGTCTTTCCTGAGGATTTGATATCCGGTTGGAAAGATTGAATCTGTTATTATTCTGGCGAGTTTTGTTTCTGTGAGTGCTATTATGTCTGGGGATGTCTCCTTGATTCTTTCGTGCCACTCCTCATACTTATTTGTTATTCCATCTGCATTTGTATACCACACCTTCAACTTCTTTTCTAAGATTGTGGTCTGGGAGGTGTATTGGGGTTGGGGAAGTGGGAGACCTGATAAGGAACTATGGGTGGTTGCTGTGGGGGTGGAGTTTGTAATGCAGTGGGTGGGGGCATTGGATGTGGCATGGGTGTTTTGGTTTAGAGTGTTTGGTTGCACTGGGGTTGACCTGGTTGGGAGGCTTCTATAGGAAGTTGTGAGGGAGGCTGCATTTGATCTTCCTGTGTCTGGGATCTCCTGTCTGTCTTCTCCATCCCCTCTCTTTCCTCCTTTCGCCTTTGTACCATCTCTCTCTGTTTCTGCCTTTCTGCTTGTGTTCTGTCGCGGTCGAGATACACCTTCCTGTATGCCGGCATGTTCCTTAATCGTGCTTTCTCCTGCAGGATCCTGTTCCAAGTCGATTCTGCCTTGAAGGTCACTTTCACTGGCCGGGTTCTTTTTTTTACATACCCCCCTATTCTCCGAAAATTTTCCAGCTGGGTCATGACGTCTTCTCCTATTGCTTTCATGATTCTTTCAATTGCTTTTTTTCCCCTTGTTTTCTGGCTTCATATGTTTCCCCTTCAACTTCCTGGAGCCCATACACAAAGACTGACCTCACCCTTTCATTCTCCCACTGCATATCCCTGTGTATCCTCTCATTCAATTTGATTTCCTCCATTGCAGCTTTCCTTTCTTCAGTTTCACTAGCTAATGTACTTGGGCTCAGTGGCCTATCATTTTCCCTTCTCGGCTTTCCCTGGGCTCTGCTGTGGTCTGTTAGGGCCTCCACATATAGCTTAGGTCTTTCATTTACTACATTCTCCACTGATTGAGCTTCTACATGCTGTTTTGCTCCTTCTTTCCCTACAGTCCCCTTATTTGTGACTGAGGTAGCATTCTCTGTTGTCAATCCCAAAATGTTCTTTAGTTCTTTAGGCTGTTTCAGATTTTTCAATTCCTCTTCTAAACTCTGTATCCTGGCCTCTGCTGCTTTGACTTGCACCTCCCACTTCCTGCTTTCCATGTCTATCCTCTCTTCCATTCTCATGCTAAGTTCTTCTAGTTTCTTTTCCCATTCATGTTCCCTTTTTGTGAGCTCTGCTGCCCAATCTTCCTTTGTAGTTTCCTCCTCCTGTCCCTTGGTTTTTCTTGTCGCTCTCTGGCAACCCATTTTTGTTTTATCCTGATTTCCTCAGAGTGGGAAACCTATGTAATTCTGTATGTTAGGTTAGTATTGTGTATGTCAGAGTGTGGGGGGGTGAGGTAGAGGAGGAACTGTGGCTATGTGGGAGATTAGTGGGAAGGGGGAGTGGGAAGGAGAGTGAAGCAAGTGGGTGAGTGGGAGAGGGAGAGGGGGAAGGAGGGAGAGGTGGGAAGGGGGAGGGTGAAAGAGGGAGGGGAGGGATCAGGTGAAGGAGTGAGTTGTCGGTGGGGGAGGGAGGGAGTGTATGTGTGTGTGGGGGGGTGTGGGGGTGTGTGGGGTGTGTGTGTGGGGGTGTGTGGGGGTGTGTGGGGGTGTGTGTGGATGTGTGTGGGTGTGTGTGGATGTGTGTGGGTGTGTGTGGATGTGCATGGGGGTGTGTGGGTGTGTGTGGGGGTGTGGGTGGGTGGGTGTGGGTGTTCGTGCGCACACTAGGCTACGCTACTCTTTTGAAGATCATAAAAAATTTTTCACAATCAATTCCTTATTAATATACACTAATATATACTATATAATATTAATTGCGTACACTTGTGTTTGTGTGTGTGTGTCTTTAATAGCTGGTCGTTCTTTGAAAAAGAGTGGGGGGGGGGGGGTCAGGTTACTCACTATTTGTTATTGTTGTTGGTTCACCGGTACTCTCCCGGCCCAGATCTCCGCACACTACGCTACTTTACTTTTTGAAGATTATAGGATTATTTTTTCTCACTCAATTCCTTATTAATATATACTAATGTTTATTATAATAATAATTACGGGTGCACACGTGTGTTTGTATGTACGTATTTGTTTACTAGCTTGTCCCTCAGAAAAACGGGGGGGGGGTCACTAGGCTACACAACTCTTCTGGAGTTTACCTGGCGATATTTAGATAATTTACTAACCACTATCTATCTCCTGGTACTGAAATAGGGAGAGAGTGATGGTATAGCATACAACCAGCAGGGCGAGACACTGAGACTTTAGACACTAACCAAAATTAACCACAAATAGGCAAGTGATGTCGTCTGCACAACAATGGAGGTTCCTGCTGGTCGGCTGCTATCATCTCCTTCAATTTTGTAACTCCTTCAGGAACTTTATCATGCATTCAAGTTTTTATTTTCTTTTTCTTTTAAGACTTGGTATTCCCTCTTTTTTCTTTAGTACAGTATTATGGTCATAACAAGTCTGATGATGTTAGCTACCTTCACAACACCAACAGCTGGGGATTGACTAATTTTTTCTTACTTTCAGTATTTACTTAATCACTCTTTTATGACCTTATCACTACACTGCTGCTATAATCAACCAACATATGTATTTAATATTTCAGATCACACCGTTAACCCAATTAACTGTTTGGATATTTTGTGTCAACACTGCAGCCAGCAGCCTGATCAGCTGACTGCTACCCTCCCTCACTCAACATTCATTCAAATCTAAATTGTAAAAATTCTTGATCTTATCACATTATTCGCACTCTTGAAAGCTGTTACAATCTTGTAGGTATGTTCACTGATTCACTCACGTACGATGACCGCTAATAATATCTTAGGACAGCCACTAGAACGCTAAATCCTGGGAGCACTATTTAGCGATACTGCTTCACGTGTGTGTGTGTGTGTGTGTGTGTGTGTGTGTGTGTGTGTAGGTGTGTGTGTGTGTGTGTGTGTGTGTGTGTGTGTGTGTGTATTCATGTTATGCAGGCTACTGCATTGTGTATAAAATAAGGAGTTTTTACTGTAGGGAAAAAAGCTCTTAAGTGGACACGATGGACAGACATTAGACTGAGTAACTATCAGTCGCTGGGATGATGTTATGGAGGCAGGTTGAAGCAATGTGCGGCATTTTGTTAGTTGTACTCCTTAGAACGTAGATTTTTTGAGGGATCTTGTTTGTATCCTTAAACGAACCCTGGTATGAGCATGGTGTGAGTTGTGGCGAGTACCCAAGTAACAGGTTTTACCAGCAGGCTGGAAGTCAGCAAAGTGATGGGGGTCACTGAGACCCATTCTCATGGATATGTGTAATAGTGTACTAGTGTTATTTTGTAATATGAAAAATGTGTTGAAGGCGGGTTTTGAGTTTGTCTGTCCTTCCTGATGATCAATCAAACTATTGACTACCTGTTTAACATTTTGTGTAGGGGTTCACCAAGTATAAGTGGGCTTAGGGTATTTTTTTAAATAATTTATATTTACCATTAGACAGGTGTTTTAACCTCCATCGTCTTCCTTAACTTCGCAACTGTTGATTTGTTGTGTGCATGGATTTATTGTGTTTGAATTTGCTGCGCGCGCACGTGTGTGTGTGTGTGTGTGTGTGTGTGTGTGTGTGTGTGTGTATTTCTCGTATGTGTAGATTTATATATAAGTGTAGATTTGTTGTGAATGGATTTGTAGTGCATAGAATTATCGTGTGTGTGGATTTGTTGTATATGGATTAATAGTGTGTTTTTTTTTTCATATCTGATGATTTATTGTGTACGTGGATTTGTTATGTGGATTAGGATTTTACTCAAATCAATTTTACCATCTAAGAGTTATCCTGCCTCAACTCACTTCAAAGCCCTGCACTATCCCAGGATGCCACCCACAACAGTCGACTAACACCCAGGTACCTACTTACTGCTAGGTGAGTAGGGACAGCAGGTGTAAGGAAACATGCATATCGTTTCCACCAGTGCCTAGGATCGAACCAAGGACACTCATTATCAGAACAGTGCGCTCTCTACTGAGCCACGTGTGGATTTTTCTATGTGAATTTCCTGTTTTATTTGAAATAATATATGCTAGAAAAACTGAGGATATCAGTCACAACATAAATACAGCATTATTTAATAAATGGGCACGTATCTAATACTCTTTATTCCCGTTAGAGATTTCAACCACCCAACTGATTTTCAAGAGGCCGAGGAAGCTGTAAGAAGCAAATCATTGGTTGAACAATGTACAATAGAATCGAGGTTTATTGAAAGTATGACTGACTGCAATTTGAATATGAGTCCATGATTGTATAAACTAGATTAATTAGAGATACATAATATTTGTTAGGTATTATTTGCTGTGTTAGCAAATTCATCTTCACGTGACATGTCACTCTTAAGTTTTATCTTATATTCGGCATGAATAAAATTTTCAGAGCATTTTAAATGTGTCTCCAACGCTCAGTGAGGTAACCAAGAACACTGTGTGTACATGTGAGGTAACCAAGAACACTGTGTGTACATGTGAGGTAACCAAGAACACTGTGTGTACATGTGAGGTAACCAAGAACACTGTGTGTACATGTGAGGTAACCAAGAACACTGTGTGTACATGTGGCATGTTCTTCGTAGGATGGATGGCGGAGTGGATAGGGTGACACGTACGTTGTGATCTCTCTCTCTCTCTCTCATATATATATATATATATATATATATATATATATATATATATATATATATATATATATATATAATATATATTTCTTTCAACACACCGGCCGTATCCCACCGAGGCAGGGTGGCCCAAAAGAAAAAACGAAAGTTTCTCCTTTTACATTTAGTAATATATACAGGAGAAGGGGTTACTAGCCCCTTGCTCCTGGCATTTTAGTTGCCTCTTACAACACGCATGGCTTACGGAGTAAGAATTCTGTTCCACTTCCCCAGGTAGTAGGTTGGTAGACAGCAACCACCCAGGGAGGTACTACCGTCCTGTGGTAGTAGGTTGGTAGACAGCAACCACCCAGGGAGGTACTACCGTCCTGCCAAGTGAGTGTAAAACGAAAGCCTCTAATTATTTTACATGATGGTAGGATTGCTGGTGTCTTTTTTCTGTCTTATAAACATGCAAGATTTCAGGTACGTCTTGCTACTTCTACTTACACTTAGGTCACACTACACATACATGTACAAGCATATATATACACACCCCTCTGGGTTTTCTGCTATTTTCTTTCTAATCCTTGTTCTTGTTTATTTCCTCTTATCTCCATGGGGAAGTGGAACAGAATTCTTCCTCCGTAAGCCATGCGTGTTGTAAGAGGCGACTAAAATGCCGGGAGCAAGGGGCAAGTAACCTCTTCTCCTGTATATATTACTAAATGTAAAAGGAGAAACTTTCGTTTTTCCTTCTGGGCCGCCCTGCCTCGGTGGGATCCGGCCGGTGTGTTGAAAGAATATATATATATATATATATATATATATATATATATATATATATATATATATATATATATATATAATGTCTGTGTGTGTGTCTCTCTCGTGCCGAATAGGTAAAATTAGTCAGTTATCAAGAAGTCATTTAAAATTAAGTGCTTTCTAAAATTTTCTCTTATTCGTTTAAAGATATGTTTGTCTCAGTTTTGTTAATGTAAACATTAATAATTTTGTACCATAAGAACCTTAGAAAACTTACCTAACCTTATTATAGCAAGCTCAATTTAATTTAGCCTAATCCAACTAATATATTATAGATAAGTTTACAGTAATTTAATAATAAACAAGCACACTGTAATTTATTTTTTTAGTTAGGTTCAGAATGATTTGTGAAATTATTGCATACACAAATTTTCGCTTGCCTTATTCGGCAAGAAGAGCGTTGCTATTTAAGCCAAAATCGCAAGTTTTAACTATTCGGCACGACATACACACACACACACACACATATATATATATATATATATATATATATATATATATATATATATATATATATATATATATATGTAGGTAGTAGGTTGGTAGACAGCAACCACCCAGGGAGGTACTACCGTCCTGCCAAGTGAGTGTAAAACAAAAGCCTGTAATTGTTTTACATGATGGTAGGATTGCTGGTGTCTTTTGTCTGTCTCATAAATATGCAAGATTACAGGTACGTCTTGCTACTTCTACTTACACTTAAGTCACACTACACATACATGTACACGTTTATTTATACACACTCATCTGAGTTTTCTTTGATTTTATCTTAATAGTTCTTGGTCTTATTACTTTTCCTTTTATATCCATGGGGAAGTGGAATAAGAATCTTTCCTCCATAAGCAATGCGTGTTGTAAAAGTCAACGAAAATGCCGGGAACAATGGGCTAGTAACCCCTTTTCCTGTAAAGATTACTAAAAAGAATAAGAAGAAGAAAACTGTCAAAGTGGGAAGTCTGAATGTGCGTGGATGTTGTGCAAATGATAAGAAAGAGATGATTGTGGATGTTATGAATGAGAAGAAGCTGCATGTTCTGGCTTTAAGTGAAACAAAGCTGAAGGGAGTGGGAGAGTTTCAATGGAGAGGAATAAATGGGATTAGGTCAGGGGTTTCAAATAGAGTTAGAGCTAAAGAAGGAGTAGCAATAATGTTGAAGGATAAGCTAAGGCAGGAAAAGAGGGACTACAAATGTATAAATTCAAGGATTATGTGGAGTAAAATAAAGATTGGATGTGAAAAGTGGGTTATAGTAAGCGTGTATGCACCTGGAGAAGAGAGAAGTGTAGAGGAGAGAGAGAGATTCTGGGAAATGTTGAGTGAATGCGTGGGGAGTTTTGAATCAAGTGTGAGAGTAATGGCGGTTGGGGATTTCAATGCTAAAGTGGGTAAAAATGTTATGGAGGGAGCAGTAGGTAAATTTGGGGTGCCAGGGGTAAATGTAAATGGGGAGCCTTTAATTAATTGAGCTCTGTGTAGAAAGAAATTTGGTAATAAGTAATACATATTTTATGAAAAAGAGGATGAATAAATATACAAGGTATGATGTAGCACGTAATGAAAGTAGTTTGTTAGATTATGTATTGGTGGATAAAAGGTTGATGGGTAGGCTCCAGGATGTTCATGTTTATAGAGGGGCAACTGATATATCAGATCATTATTTAGTTGTAGCTACAGTTAGAGTAAGAGGTAGATGGGAAAAGAGGAAGGTGGCAACAACAAGTAAGAGGGAGGTGAAAGTGTATAAACTAAGGGAGGAGGAAGTTCGGGCGAGATATAAGCGACTATTGGCAGAAAGGTGGGCTGGTGCAAGTATGAGTAGTGGGGGGTTGAAGAGGGTTGGAATAGTTTTAAAAATGCAGTATTAGAATGTGGGGCAGAAGTTTGTGGTTATAGGAGGGTGGGGGCAGGAGGAAAGAGGAGTGATTGGTGGAATGATGAAGTAAAGGGTGTGATAAAAGAGAAAAAGGTAGCTTACGAGAGGTTTTTACAAAGCAGAAGTGTTATAAGAAGAGCAGAGTATATGGAGAGTAAAAGAAAGGTGAAGAGAGTGGTGAGAGAGTGCAAAAGGAGAGCAGATGAAAGAGTGGGAGAGGCACTGTCAAGAAATTTTAATGAAAATAAGAAAAAAATTTGGAGTGAGTTAAACAAGTTAAGAAAGCCTAGGGAAAGTATGGATTTGTCAGTTAAAAACAGAGTAGGGGAGTTAGTAGATGGGGAGATGGAGGTATTAGGTAGATGGCGAGAATATTTTGAGGAACTTTTAAATGTTAAGGAAGAAAGGGAGGCGGTAATTTCATGCACGGGCCAGGGAGGTATACCATCTTTTAGGAGTGAAGAAGAGCAGAATGTAAGTGTGGTGGAGGTACGTGAGGCATTACGTAGAATGAAAGGGGGTAAAGCAGCTGGAACTGATGGGATCATGACAGAAATGTTAAAAGCAGGGGGGGATATAGTGTTGGAGTGGTTGGTACTTTTGTTTAATAAATGTATGAAAGAGGGGGAGGTACCTAGGGATTGGCGGAGAGCATGTATAGTCCCTTTATATAAAGGGAAAGGGGACAAAAGAGATTGTAAAAATTATAGAGGAATAAGTTTACTGAGTATACCAGGAAAAGTATACGGTAGAGTTATAATTGAAAGAATTAGAGGTAAGACAGAATGTAGAATTGCGGATGAGCAAGGAGGCTTCAGAGTGGGTAGGGGATGTGTAGATCAAGTGTTTACATTGAAGCATATATGTGAACAGTATTTAGATAAAGGTAGGGAAGTTTTTATTGCATTTATGCATTTAGAAAAGGCATATGATAGAGTGGATAGAGGAGCAATGTGGCAGATGTTGCAAGTTTATGGAATAGGTGGTAAGTTACTAAATGCTGTAAAGAGCTTTTATGAGGATAGTGAGGCTCAGGTTAGGGTGTGTAGAAGAGAGGGAGAATACTTCCCGGTAAAAGTAGGTCTTAGACAGGGATGTGTAATGTTACCATGGTTGTTTAATATATTTATAGATGGGGTTGTAAAAGAAGTAAATGCTAGGGTGTTCGGGAGAGGGGTGGGATTAAATTATGGGGAATCAAATTCAAAATGGGAATTGACACAGTTACTTTTTGCTGATGATACTGTGCTTATGGGAGATTCTAAAGAAAAATTACAAAGGTTAGTGGATGAATTTGAGAATGTGTGTAAAGGTAGAAAGTTGAAAGTGAACATAGAAAAGAGTAAGGTGATGAGGGTATCAAATGATTTAGATAAAGAAAAATTGGATATCAAATTGGGGAGGAGGAGTATGAAAGAAGTGAATGTTTTCAGATACTTGGGAGTTGACGTGTCGGCGGATGGATTTATGAAGGATGAGGTTAATCATAGAATTGATGAGGGAAAAAAGGTGAGTGGTGCGTTGAGGTATATGTGGAGTCAAAAAACGTTATCTATGGAGGCAAAGAAGGGAATGTATGAAAGTATAGTAGGACCAACACTCTTATATGGATGTGAAGCTTGGGTGGTAAATGCAGCAGCGAGGAGACGGTTGGAGGCAGTGGAGATGTCATGTCTAAGGGCAATGTGTGGTGTAAATATTATGCAGAAAATTCTGAGTGTGGAAATTAGGAGAAGGTGTGGAGTTAATAAAAGCATTAGTCAGAGGGCAGAAGAGGGGTTGTTGAGGTGGTTTGGTCATTTAGAGAGAATGGATCAAAGTAGAATGACATGGAAAGCATATAAATCTATAGGGGAAGAAAAGAGGGGTAGGGGTCGTCCTCGAAAGGGTTGGAAAGAGGGGGTAAAGGAGGTTTTGTGGGCGAGGGGCTTGGACTTCCAGCAAGCGTGCATGAGCGTGTTAGATAGGAGTGAATGGAGACGAATGATACTTGGGACCTGACGATCTGTTGGAGTGTGAGCAGGGTAATATTTAGTGAAGGGATTCAGGGAAACCGGTTATTTTCTTATAGTCGGACTTGAGTCCTGGAAATGGGAAATACAATGCCTGCACTTTAAAGGAGGGGTTTGGGATATTGGCAGTTTGGAGGGATATGTTGTGTATCTTTATACGTATATGCTTCTAAACTGTTGTATTCTGAGCACCTCTGCAAAAGCAGTGATAATGTGTGAGTGTGGTGAAAGTGTTGAATGATGATGAAAGTATTTTCTTTTTGGGGATTTTCTCTCTTTTTTGGGTCACCCTGCCTCGGTGGGAGACGACCAACTTGTTTAAAAATATATATATATATATATATATATGTATATATATATATATATATATATATATATATATATATATATATATATATATATGTCGTGCCGAATAGGCAGAACTTGCGATCTTGGCTTAAATAGCAACGCTCATCTTGCCATATAGGACAAGTGAAAATTTGTGTATGCAATAATTTCGCCAAAATCATTCTGAACCTAACGAAAAAAATATATTTCACTGTGTTTGTTTAGTATTAAATTATTGTAAACAAATCTAAAATATATTTAGTTGGGTTAGGCTAAAATAAATTGCGCTTTTTATAATAAGGTTAGGTAAGTTTCCTAAGTTCCTTTTGTTGCAAAATTATAAATTTTTACATCAACATTAATGAAAAAAATATATCTTTAAATGTATAAGAGAAAATTTCAGAAAGAACTTAATTTTAAATGAGTTCTTGCTAATTGACCAGTTTTACATATTCGGCTCGACATATATATATATATATATATATATATATATATATATATATATATATATATATATATATATATATATATATATATATATATATATATATATATATATATATATATATATATTATATATATATATATATATATATATATATATATATATATATATATATATATATATATATATATATATATATATATGTATAAATTCAAGGATTATGTGGATTAAAGTAAGGGTCAGATACGAAAAGTGAGTTATACTAAGTGTTTATGCACCTGGAGAAGAGAGGAGTGTAGAGAAGAGAGAGAGATTTTGGGGAATGTTAAGCGAGTGTTCAGGGAGTTTTGAACCAAGTGGGAGAGTAATTGTGGTAGGAGACCTAAATGCTATAGAGGAAGAACCGGTTCTTGAGGGAGTAGAAGTTAAGTTTTAGGTGCCAGGGGTAAATAATAATGGGAGGCCATTGAGGATAAATAAGTATACGAGATATGATATTGGGCGTAATAACACTAACCTTATTGAATTATGTATTGGTGGATAAAAAGCTGATGGATAGACTTCTGGATGTGCATCTTTATAGAGAGGCCACAGATATATCAGATCATTATTAGTTGTAGCTACTTTGATAATTAAAGGTAGATAGAATACAAGGAAAATGGAAGCAGTAAGTAAAAGAGAGAGCTTAAGGTTTATAAATTAAAGAAGGAGGCAGTTAGGGTAAGAAATAAACAACTCTTGGAAGATGGGCTAGTGAGAGCATAGGTAATGAAGCTGAAGAGGTGTGGGATAGACTTAAGGATGCAGTGTTAGAGTGTTTGGAAGGAATTTGTGGACATAGGAGGGTGGGTGCGGGAGGGAAGAGGAGTGATTGATGGAATGATGAGGTAGAGAGAGTGGTAAGAGGGAGGAGTATATATAGAGAAAAAGGGAGGTTAAGAGAGTAGTAAGGGAATGTAAAAAGAGAGCAAATAAGAGAGTAGATGAGATGCTGTCATCAAATTTTGCTGAAAATAAGAAAAAAACTTTTGAGTGAAATTAATAAGTTGAGAAAGCGTAAGGAATGAATGGATTTGACAATTAAAACAAAAGGGGAGTTATTAGATGGGGAGTTGGAGGTTTTGGCAAGATGGAGGGAATATTTTGAAGAAATGTTAAATGATGAAGAGAGGAAAGCTGTTATTTTATGCATTGGCCAGAGAGGCATAGGAGTGAGGAGAAGCTAGATATGAGTGTGGGGAAGGTGCATGAGGCTGTGGGGAAAGTGCATGAGGCTGTGGGGAAGGTGCATGAGGCTGTGGGGAAGGTGCATGAGGCTGTGGGGAAGGTGCATGAGGCTGTAGGGAAGGTGCATGAGGCTGTGGGGAAGGTGCATGAGGCTGTGGGGAAGGTGCATGAGGCTGTAGGGAAGGTGCATGAGGCTGTGGGTAAAATGAAAAGGGGTAAAGAAGCTGGCATTGATGGAATCAAACAAGAAATGTTAAAAGCAGGTTGGGATATAGTTTTGGAGTGGTTGGTGTTTTTATTTAATAAATGTATGAAAGAGGGAAAGATACATAGGGACTGACAGGGATCATGCAGAGTTCCGTTGTATAAAGGTAAAGGGGACAAAAGAGGCTGAAAGAATTACAGGGGAATAAGTCTGTTGAGCATACCAGGTAAAGTGTATGGTAGAGTTATTATTGTCACTGGTCTGTTCTGCAGTTACTGTGACCCTTGTTACTGGTCTGTCATGTAGTTGTGACCCTTTTTACTGGTCTGTCATGTAGTTGTGACCCTTTTTACTGGTCTGTCCTGTAGCTGCTGTGACCCTTGTTACTGGTCTGTCATGTAGTTGCTGTGACCCTTGTTACTGGTCTGTCCTGTAGCTGCTGTGACCCTTGTTACTGGTCTGTCATGTAGTTGCTGTGACCCTTGTTACTGGTTTGTCCTGTAGTTGTTGTGACCCTTGTTACTGGTCTGTCCTGTAGTTGTTGTGACCCTTGTTACTGGTCTGTTTTGCAGCTGCTGTGACCCTTGTTACTGGTCTGTCCTGTAGCTGCTGTGACCCTTGTTACTGGTCTGTCATGTAGTTGCTGTGACCCTTGTTACTGGTTTGTCCTGTAGTTGTTGTGACCCTTGTTACTGGTCTGTTTTGCAGCTGCTGTGACCCTTGTTACTGGTCTGTCCTGTAGCTGCTGTGACCCTTGTTACTGGTCTGTCATGTAGTTGCTGTGACCCTTGTTACTGGTCTGTCCTGTAGCTGCTGTGACCCTTGTTACTGGTCTGTCATGTAGTTGCTGTGACCCTTGTTACTGGTTTGTCCTGTAGTTGTTGTGACCTTTGTTACTGGTCTGTCATGTAGTTGCTGTGACCCTTGTTACTGGTTTGTCCTGTAGTTGTTGTGACCCTTGTTACTGGTCTGTTTTGCAGCTGCTGTGACCCTTGTTACTGGTCTGTCCTGTAGCTGCTGTGACCCTTGTTACTGGTCTGTCATGTAGTTGCTGTGACCCTTGTTTCTGGTCTGTCCTGTAGTTGTTGTGGCCCCTGTTACTGGTCTGTCCTGTAGTTGGTGTGGCCTTTGATACTGATCCCTCCTGCAGCTGCTGTGACCCTTGTTTCTGGTCCCTCCGGTAGATGCTGTGACACTTGTTATAGACTTCTTTTGAAGATGTTGTGACCCTTGTTATAGACCTCCCTTGAAGATGCTGTGACCCTTGTTATAGACCTCCCTTGAAGATGCTGTGACCCTTGTTATAGACCTCCCTTGAAGATGCTGTGACCCTTGTTATAGACCTCCCTTGAAGATGCTGTGACCCTTGTTATAGACCTCCCTTGAAGATGCTGTGACCCTTGTTATAGACCTCCCTTGAAGATGCTGTGACCCTTGTTATAGACCTCCCTTGAAGATGCTGTGACCCTTGTTATAGACCTCCCTTGAAGATGCTGTGACCCTTGTTATAGACCTCCCTTGAAGATGTTGTGACCCTTGTTATAGACCTCCCTTGAAGATGCTGTGACCCTTGTTATAGACCTCCCTTGAAGATGTTGTGACCCTTGTTATAGACCTCCCTTGAAGATGCTGTGACCCTTGTTATAGACCTCCCTTGAAGATGCTGTGACCCTTGTTATAGACCTCCCTTGAAGATGCTGTGACCCTTGTTATAGACCTCCCTTGAAGATGCTGTGACCCTTGTTATAGACCTCCCTTGAAGATGCTGTGACCCTTGTTATAGACCTCCCTTGAAGATGCTGTGACCCTTGTTATAGACCTCCCTTGAAGATGCTGTGACCCTTGTTATAGACCTCCCTTGAAGATGCTGTGACCCTTGTTATAGACCTCCCTTGAAGATGCTTGACCCTTGTTATAGACCTCCCTTGAAGATGCTGTGACCCTTGTTATAGACCTCCCTTGAAGATGTTGTGACCCTTGTTATAGACCTCCCTTGTGCTGTGACCCTTGTTATAGACCTCCCTTGAAGATGCTGTGACCCTTGTTATAGACCTCCCTTGAAGATGCTGTGACCCTTGTTATAGACCTCCCTTGAAGATGCTGTGACCCTTGTTATAGACCTCCCTTGAAGATGCTGTGACCCTTGTTACAGACCTCCCTTGAAGATGCTGTGACCCTTGTTATAGACCTCCCTTGAAGATGCTGTGACTCTTGTTATAGACCTCCCTTGAAGATGCTGTGACCCTTGTTATAGACCTCCCTTGAAGATGCTGTGACCCTTGTTATAGACCTCCCTTGAAGATGCTGTGACCCTTGTTATAGACCTCCCTTGAAGATGCTGTGACCCTTGTTATAGACCTCCCTTGAAGATGCTGTGACTCTTGTTATAGACCTCCCTTGAAGATGCTGTGACCCTTGTTATAGACCTCCCTTGAAGATGCTGTAACCCTTGTTATAGACCTCCCTTGAAGATGCTGTGACCCTTGTTATAGACCTCCCTTGAAGATGCTGTGTCCCTTGTTATAGACCTCCCTTGAAGATGCTGTGACCCTTGTTATAGACCTCCCTTGAAGATGCTGTGACCCTTGTTATAGACCTCTCCCCAAGGTTCAAAAGGTTCAAAACAGATCAACTGAACACAACCTGTTCTGCTGGGAATGTGCCTAGAGGGTTCCAAGTTTTTTCTCTGGTCAGTACATTTATCGAGGGGCCGCTCCATGCATTCTTTCTGTATATTAAAAGTCATAATAATTTAAATAATTCAGTGAAATCAAGAAGAATATGAAGAAGAATTGAAAGAAAAAGATGATAATGTTATATTAGCGAATGGATGGCAATACAATGAGGTACAAGAAGGGAAGCATTATACTGTTTTAATTCAGTATCTGATTCAGAGGAAGAGAATCAAATACTAAGAGATGGAGGTTACACAAGATTGTATTTACAGATGTATCGGAGAGACTGTGTCAAAATACAGTAATCTTCTGGACCAAGGAGAATTAGCTAGATCAACATTTCTTCCCTCCATCTGACATTATAGATTGGTTCCAGTTTGTTTAAATTGTCTTTTTTTTATATTATTCGTTATGCACCCCAGGAAGCTTCTTAGCATTAATAACCGTGTGTTTTTTAGTCTTTCTCACCGATAATCTCATGCAGTTTCTTCCACGGATTATTAAGTTTCGTCTGGCTGAGTCAACAAGCCGGGATATACTGTGGAATTAATGTCATTTGGATCGAGTACAAACGTTATTAACCCCAACGATACTACCACACAGTGGGCTTCGTCTAGTCAGTACAACATAGGCCAGAAAGAAGGGAAGTTGAGGTACATCTGGGTATCTTTATGTTAGGTGAAAGGACACAAGAGCAACTAATGTGACATTTTATTGTGGCAACGTTTCGCTCTCCAGGAGCTTTGTCAAGCCGTTACAAAATATACACAGACACAGAGGGTGTCTTCACTTGAAGTCGTTTCGTTATCCAGTGGTTTTATCAATACATACAAGGACATAATATGTCCTTGTACGTGTTGTAGAAGACGAGGTAATGAGTCCCTCAGCCTAGGTTGTTGTATATATTTCTACATTTTTCATTTCTATGTATATATTGATAAAGCCACTGGATGGCGAAACATCTACAAGAAACCCAGATGTTGCACTTGTGTCTTATTCTTCATTTTGTCGGTAATGAATACTACTGATACATAGCTTAGTGTACACCGGACTATTGTTATGTTGACTCCTGGACACTTGGGGCGCTTAAAATTATGGCGTAAGTTAATAGGCTAGTTGTCATGAAGCCAGCAGCCTGCAGACAGAACTCATGATAAAAATGCGTGTGTTATGCAGCAAGTCATGACCATCACCTCATGAAATGAACAGAAGCTAATCTATTACACAGAGTGAGTGCAGTTTCATGTTAGCTAATCCGTCAGCTTACACCAGGAATCACCAACCAGTAGCTCGCCGGTCGCATTCGGCCGAAGGAAAACTTTATTGTGGCCCTCTGAATCTATTAGAGAAATAATATTGCTACATAATTACTAAATAGATAGATGTGTTAAGACAATGTTTTCGAGAGAGAATCAGACGCTGAATAAGATAACCGTAGTTATCTTATTCAGCGTCTTGTTTTCCTCCTTTTCTTGTTTACTAGACATTTCCTTATGTGGCATTGAGGTGGGAATTAAATTTTCGCGTCCTTGAAGGTGCTTCTCTCTGCCACAATGAGAGCAATTTTTTTCATGGAGCAGCAACTAAGGAAGTAATTGTAGTTATAGCAGTTCCAGGAAGCCATTATTTGGGAATACTTATTTTGGTTCAGTGTGTCTTACGTGGTTATGAGACATTTGGATTCCGTCTAGTTATTGTGCCATCGTCAGTTCTTTGTACATGATCTTTATCGGGTATCGGTCCATTTCCCTCTACTTTGGCCGATGGACTATAGTCTTTAAAGTCTTCTGTTGTTTGTTTCTGAGGATTCTGTCCAATCTTTCCGTAATGATAATTTTTTTCTCTTTCAGTAGGTCGTGAAAGTATGACTTGTCCCCGTTTTCCAGTGGCTTTAGAGTTGGGATTATAATGATTTGGTCGATATGTTCATCACTGACACAGCCGGCGATGAACGAATCCTTCATTGTAGGTAACCGGTTCACAGGACCGACAGATTGATGAATTAGCTAATTATGTAACACAATCAAGATACCCAAATGTTGCACAAGAATCTTTGATTGTTTTAAGTTTTTGAGAATTGTCCTTTTCCTAACAGTGCGTAGGATAGTGTCTAGCATCCGCTTTGATCTATCACTGATTCCTCCTCTGGTAGGCATGATTCTCACTGGGTGCATTTGCATGGGACTAATATGCTCGCCCACTAGGGGCTCGTAGAGAGAAGTACAAGATTGATGTCGCTGTTACGAGTGTTGAATGTGGGGCCCTCATGTCTGTATTCAGTGATCAGTCTCTCTTCTGCTAGTTCTACCACATTTCTTATTTTAAAATGTGCATTAAATGTAACAAATAGAATTGTTAACTTAAATGATTTAACAAAAATGATAATAAGTTAACGATCTCTAGTGAAGTTTAAAACTGAGACTAAATATATGTCTAGGTAAAAGGAGAAATTCTGAGTCCCTTGCTGTTTAATATATTAAGTAATTGTCTGCTAAAAGCAGTATTTACTTCTTCTAACCACACAGCTATAAGCTATGTTAATTAAATCATGATCCACTCCAATGCATAGTGAGGAAACTATAGATAAATATAGCAAAGATAGATAGCATAACAGGTAGGACGTGGGGGTACAGTGATTTCGCCTGACAGCTGTGTCTCGATGGCTCAGATTCTGGGGAGTAGGCTAGTTAAACTGTAGAAGAGACAACTATACGACATGCAAGATCTCTATATACCAGACAGAGAAAACCCTCCCCAACCAACAAACACCACCGACTACATCAACACTCCTCCCCACGGAACCCGAAGGATTACCCTTCAACACAGAGTCCGACGCTTCATCCACAAGGAGAATTTTCAGAGACCAAAGATCCTGAGTGACCTCCGTGAAGATATAGAAGAATGGGTACCACCATGACCTTTCTATGTCGAATAAGGATAAAAGCATCCCAATATATGGGATGGTTTTTATCCTTATTTTATCCTTCTAACCAAGTAACATTGGCAGACATACTACATCAGGACTCCAGAAACTCCAGAACACAGCCTACCTACATCAAGAGCCCTGCAACCATCATCTCCAGCTTGCACTCTATAATCAACAAAGAAAAAAAAAAGGAAATTGCAGAAAAGTATACTCCCTACCCACTCAGCGTCATGTTATACAACTGGTATAACTGTATGAAGCTGATGGGTAGAGTGTTATACCCCATTCTATAAATTTTATGAATTCATGATTAACACACACACACACACACACACACACACACACATACACACACACACACACACGTATTAAAATGCACCAAAGTGGTTAGGCCACTTACCTTTACATACACAGATGAGGAAATCTCGAAAATTTATGAAATAGCTAATGATCTAATATGCCCAAGAAACTTAATTGATAAATCTTTTAAAATTGCTAGAAATACCTTCTACAATTCAAATAGGAACAACCGGTTTTATTCAACTAAGAACTGGTTGGTTCTCCCTTCCCATGAAAACTTGGTTGATATGCCTTCTCTTCTTAAGACTTTTAATAACAAAGTTGTATTTAAAAATCACGATACAATTAAAAAACTTGTGATAAAAAATTCCCCCAGAAATGTAGATAAAGTTTATGTGTGATAAAGTTTATTACGGCCAAACTGGTAAAAGTCTTGAACTAAGATTAAAGCATCATAAATATAGCATTAGAAGTGGACAAGATTCTAATGCTCTGTTTATTCATGTCAGAGATTTTTCATAGTTTAAAACAATGTGAAGATCAAGCGACAGTTTAGAGACTTGTATACTCTCGGCAAATGTGTAGAGTAGTAGGGAAAAGAATGTAGTCACTGAGAGGTCACGTCCCTCTCAGATCCAACAATTCTCACTTGAAAAAGTTGTCCAAGGTGTTTACTCTTCTGTACCAAGATGCCATTATGTTGCAGTGTCTGACAGAGTGAACATCAAAATGGTGTACAATACCGACAGGTTAGTAAGACACATAGGGAACAGTTAGGCATCTTTATTCCGAAACGTTTCACCTACACAGTAGACTTCTTCAGTCGAGTACAGAAAGTATGCAGGAGCAGTAGAGATGTGAAGACGAAGTATATTTGAGGTTGTCAGTTCCTCAGCCTATCAGACACATGACTAGTTTCCTCTAACCATTTCTGAATGCACTCAACATTCTTGCTCCTTCCATTAAGTTCAATGATGAATGGAAATTTAACTCTTTGCTTCGTTTCAGTGATGTTCATGTCCTCCGCTCGGCTATAGGCTCTTCTTGTTCCGTGTATCGCAAGCCTATGCACAATGGCATGTACATCCGCTACTTTTCTTACAATGCTTCCTTTATCAAGAAAAGTGTTCTTATTTTTCTTTTTTCCTGCCCTCCACATTTGTGACCCTCAGTTCCTTCATTCGGAAATTTCTTCACCACGTTGTTCGTTTTCTCACCTTGGCTACCCATCTAATTTCATAAAGTCTGCTTCCTCACATGCTAAAGGGCGTTTCTTTTCCTTCATACTCTACTTCTGTGAAGTCTCCTCTTATTTGCTTTCCCTATATTTACAGTCTCCTAAATCCTAATAACTTCCTCTGTTCCGTAGACATCAAGCTAACTTCGCAGTAATCTAGTTCGTGCCTCTCCTCCTGCTACTGATGCTTCCGGAGTCTACTCCATTTCCTCCAAATCTTTGGGGAAACTGGCCGCTCTCTTCATGACAGACTTATTAAAGAGAACAAAAGAAGTGCTAGACTTGCCTACATAAATAATGCTCTTTTCTGTCATGTTAGAAATCACAGTCATCCTATTAACTGGTCCTCTGCCAAAACTGTCTACCCTTTTTCTAGCCTTCACAGATACTGTCTTGTTGAATCATCCCTAATACGCAACTTTCCTAATATGAATCTTAGTCTTGCCTTTGCCTTCCTTTCTAATTACATTGTCAAATGCTCCAGACTTCCAAGCACACGTGACTTGACCTATTCTTTATATCTTCTTAGCCTTATCTATTCTCCTTCCCTATATTTTCTTTGCCTTTCCTTTTTTCTGCTTAGGTTGGTGTTGTTCTGTGAGTTTTCTCCCTGGGTTTTTGTTCTTCCCTAGTGGGCCATTAGCTCTCCTGCAGTGCTCCTCTTTTTTCTCTTGTTCTTAGACTACCTCTACTACTACTACTACTACTACTACTACTACTACTACTACTACTACTACTACTATTGCTTCGTTAACACTCCTCTGTGACTCTTGTGTCACTACCACTACCACTTCTCCCTTCTTATTGCCACTCTTGCACTACTATTACAATTATACTACTACCGCCTATCATTCTACAACTCCCGGTCCCGCCTCCCTCTCGTGTATATACTGGCTCCCTTTCCTTCACGCTTCTGTGTGTCTGGTTAATGGTCCAAGTAGGACCGAAACGTCGTCTTAAGTTTCAGTCTCCCTTGTGCGGGTCTTTTGTACATAATGTACAAGTACATAATGTACTTCACTATGTGTACTTAACAGACACACTGGTGGATTAATATAATTATAAACCTATATATACAGAAGGCTGAAAGTTCAAAGCACAATAAATTCACCATGAATGAATCCAGAGCAGTATTTACTCACCCATTTGTGGTTGCAGGGTTCGAGTCATAGCTCCTGGCCCTGGTGTAGGCGCTGCGTGAGTATGTATGTGACTACCTGCTTAACCTACTGAAAGATTCCTCGAAGGGCAGTAGTCACACTTCCCACGATTTCTTGTTTAATAAGTACAGAGAAGGGAAACTAAGAGAGGAAGTTCACAGAAACTTCTGAAGGCACTGTAACACTCTGGTTGAGGGTGATACTAATACAGAGTGTATTACTATCACCCTCAACACATACACATTATACCACGGGTGGGGATTGAACTCGTGGCGGGTGAGTCGTAAACCACCTAGGTATATTTATACACCATAGAGTGGTTAGCCCAGGTCACCACTGTGACCACAAATGCAAATTTTACAGATGAATCTCCCGTCAGCGTGGCCGTGACGAACTCTAGCTCAAGTCCCCTCAAAGCCGTCATCACAGACAGTTGTCTGCTAACAAGAATAATACTTAAACTAAGGAAGACTCTGTCTACCTTACTTAAACATGGTGAAAGGCAATGAGAGTCAAGTGACTCCCTCTAGGATCTTTCCTTAATTAATGGTATAACTTAACAAATCTCGAGGACAATTATGTTGTAGAGGTGTGAGCAAAACTCACACCTCTACAGACCTACACTTCACCCTACGAAACAGACAAAGCAAATATAATAGAAATTATGGACATGGTAGATTGTAGTGAGAAAATAAACATGTTTTTAGAAGAGAGGGGGACTTACGTGCCTCTTAACTGCAGAGAAGCAAAGCCAGCAGAAGCTGACATCAGAACACGTCAGAGGATGACTAAGTTTATTGGCAAGCAACAATGACAGCTGGATATATCATATCATGTTTGCTAATTAAAGGTCAAAGAAACGATAGAAAGTAGCTAGAGAAAAATATACGGAAAATTTATGTGTAATGCACACGTACAGTGTACACAAAGTATAGACATCCACCACCTTACATCCACACACTAATATAACGAATACTTCACTAATATAAGCAGCAATAAGACATCGTTAACACTTAATATATAATTATTTATACCTCTAACACATCCCAGCTTCGAATGTTGCAAACAGAAAACTGCTAAATATACAATACAGGCTTGTCTGTTGCTTGCCTGGTCAACCAGACTTTTGCTGGCCGCTTGCTGATGTCTAAAACATCAGAACCTAGTCGATCTGGTATTTGATGGACGTACTTGTCTAGTTTCCCCTTCAAGACTATTGCACTTGTCTTCTGGTAAGATGTTTAAAAGTCTGGGGGCCACGGATGTTGATACAATGTTGTCTCATAGTGCCCACGGCAGCCCTGCTTTTCACTGGGTTTATTTTACCTTTTCTCCCATATGTCTTCCTTCTAAATGTTTTTATGGCAATGTTTGCAAATTAAGTACTTTATATGTATATATTATCATGTACATCTCTCCGCTGCTCCAACAAGTACATATTTAGGACCTTGAATCATTCCCAAATATAATGTTTTATTGGCTCTATGTGGGTCGTAAATTATCTCAATATTTCTTCCATCTCTGATATCTCTCCTGCCCTGAACGGAGTCGTCAACACTAAAAAAATACTCTAACCAAGAGGCCATAAGTGATTTGGTTAGTGTTACCATTGACATTATTTCCCCTGTTTCCAAAGTTCTTATTACCCACCTAGTTGCCGTGGCCTTTGTCAGTGAAAGAAAGGCCAGCTATCATTATTGTTCCATTTGGTGACCGTCTTGTGGTGTTTTGTATTCAAAGACCCATTTATGTTCATTCTTTCCCTGTTTAAACACTTGCTACTTGTCACTGTTGAATATTATGTTATTCTCCCTTCCCTAGCAACACCTCCTCTCCCCATACACCAATCCCTTTCCCATATTTCACTCCCCTCCCATCACCTCTCTCCTCTCTCCACTTTTCTTTCCCCTGCACCACAATTACCCACACCTCACTTCCCCCCTTTCCCACACATTTCCTTCCCAACATATCTCTCCCATTCCTACACCTCTCTCCCCTCTCCGCTCCTCCCCTCTCAACCTCTCTCCACTCTCCCCCTCCCCCCCAAAAATGTACCGCTCCAGGAAAATCGTGAAAATTGGAGAAATTGTTGTCGTAGCGTGAGCTACTTGGTGATTCCTGCTCCTCCCTTTATGAGCTCTGATAAAAAGTTTGGAAATTATATTTGGGTCTTAGCGTAGAATTTTGACCGGGTCCAAATTTTAACGCTGGGCAGACTGCAGTAGCTTGTGAGCGACATTATGCTAATCGTTCACAAATTACACTTGGCAGAAGATTGGAGCTACCATCTGGCGGGCTTCCCCCTCCCTGCTCATGGGAGGGGAGGGGGAAAGGGAGGGGGAAATTCGGAATGGTGGCCAAAATTCGTTCGCTAAAAATGTGTGCGAACATCTCCTTTTTCCCCGCTATCATTCCCGTTATTTCCTTGAGCACGGGGGAGGGGGCGATGCCCCCTCCCCCTCTCTGGCTCTTCCTTCTCTTCCTCTCCACCTTTTCTTCTGCCTCCTCTCCTCCTTCTGATTCCCCAGTGCTCTTCCTCCGTCCACCCTCTTCCGTCTCTTGCCCACCTTTACCTTCTCATCCGTCATCCTTTTCTCTATTTCTCTCTATCGTCATCCACTCGTACCTCCTATCTACGTCCTCACTTCTTCTCATTCTCCATCCCTCCTTTTCCCTTCCACTTTCTTCTCTCCTCCCTTCCCCTCATCCCCCACCTCCAACCCTCCTCCCTCCCTCCCCCACCTCCGATCCTCCTCCTCCCCACTCCCCCCTCCCCCACCTCCGATCCTCCTCCTCCCCACTCCCCCCCCCCCCCCACCACCACCTCCGATCTCGGCTCACCAAGATTTTCAAAATTTTTTGTTTCTTTCCACGTCTCATCGAGCCCGGGGTGGGCGGATCGATGGCTTCCCCGCCGCTCTGATGGCTTCCCCGCCGCTCTGAGTCGACGGCGCTTGTCAGAGGCCTTTATGGCCCAGCTCCATGAACAAAAAACCTTAAAAAAAGACCTTCAGGCGACAGGGACCCGAGTATTACCGCCCCTGAGAGCTGTGTCCGGGGCGGCGGGGGTGGAACAGCAGCCCTGGTAAACGCTCTTAAGAGAAGTCCCACTCGTTGCCTTGATAATATGCTAACATATGCAGAATTCCGCCGGCAAAATTGGCCTTGGTGGAGCCCGGCTCAGCCTGGGCTGGTATCAGCCCGCCGTGGTATAAACCTCCAGTAACGAGCCGTATCAAAAATGTATCATGGCCTGAATTTAATTTCGTATGTTGATGCGGCGACCTGAGAGCACTTGTGCGCAGATAATAATTTAGTGGGTGCCGTAATATTTAGTTAAGTTAGCCACGAAATTTGTTTTTTGAAGCAACGGCGTGGCGCTGAGCTAAGAGGATGAGTTGAGTGAAAAGATTTAGAATGTTAGCGCGTGTCATAACATTAAGCTGAGTTTATCATGCACTCGCTCGCCCGGGAAGCTTGCCAGCTCAGCACTCAGCCAGGAAAACTTCCCAGTGTTAAGTTTGTCGCATTGTTGATGAACTTAAGTATGGAGATGAGAGAGACAGAGGGGGGGGAAGGAGAGTGAGATAGAGAGAGAGTGAGAGTGAGAGTGAGAGAGAGAGAGAGAGAGAGAGAGAGAGAGAGAGAGAGAGAGAGAGAGAGAGAGAGAGAGGAGGGAGTCCAGCACCCGTCGTAACATTTATACTCAGGATAACAAGAAATAATGAAGGAATTCACAAGTAACCCGCACTTAGGGTTATTAAGGAACTGTTCCAGCCACGGTGTTTGTGAATTGTTCCAACAGCGGTGTTTGTGAATTGTTCCAACAACGGTGTCTGTGAATTGTTCCAGCCACGACATTTGTGAATTGTTCCAGCCACGGTATTTGTGAATTGTTCCAGCCACGGTATTTGTGAATTGTTCCAGCCACGGTATTTGTGAATTGTTCCAGCCATGGTATTTGTGAACTGTTCCAGCCACGGTATTTGTGAATTGTTCCAGCCACGGTGTTTGTGAATTGTTCCAGCCACGGTATTTGTGAATTGTTCCAGCCACGGTATTTGTGAATTGTTCCAGCCATGGTATTTGTGAATTGTTCCAGCCACGATATTTTTGAATTGTTCCAGCCACGGTGTTTGTGAATTGTTCCAGCCACGGTATCTGTGAATTGTTCCAACAACGGTGTTTGTGAATTGTTCCAGCCACGGTATTTGTGAATTGTTCCAGCCATGGTATTTGTGAATTGTTCCAGCCACGGTATTTGTGAGTTGTTCCAGCCACGGTGTTTGTGAATTGTTCCAACAACGGTGTTTGTGAATTGTTCCAACAACGGTGTTTGTGAATTGTTCCAGCCACGGTATTTGTGAATTGTTCCAGCCACGGTATTTGTGAATTGTTCCAGCCACGGTATTTGTGAATTGTTCCAGCCACGGTGTTTGTGAATTGTTCCAGCCACGGTATTTGTGAATTGTTCCAGCCACGGTATTTGTGAATTGTTCCAACAACGGTATTTGTGAATTGTTCCAGCCACGGTATTTGTGAATTGTTCCAGCCACGGTATTTGTGAATTGTTCCAGCCACGGTATTTGTGAATTGTTCCAGCCACGGTATTTGTGAATTGTTCCAACAACGGTATTTGTGATGGTAATAAAAGCTCTTGATCCAAGGAAATTAAACTTGCTTACCTTTCATTCCCGAGGCGTAGCATGACCCATACAGGTTTAGTGCGTCACTGTAAATATAATAATAATAATAATAATAATAATAATAATAATAATGTGATTAATTACTCTTATAGGCTGGGCTGGCTGACAGCTGAGCTGACAGACAGCTAACCTGACTGAGAGTTGAGCTAACTGACGACCGAGCTGACTGACAGCTTAGCTGCTGACTGACAGATGATCTGACTGACAGCTTAGTTGACTGACAGATGAACTAACTGACAGCTTAGTTGATTGACAGATGAACTGACTGACAGCTTAGTTGGCTGACAGATGAACTGACTGACAGCTTAGTTGATTGACAGATGAACTGACTGACAGCTTAGTTGATTGACAGATGAACTGACTGACAGCTTAGTTGGCTGACAGATGAACTGACTGACAGCTTAGCTAACTGACAGCTAACAATAAGTTTTATGATTCATTAGGTTAGCCATAATATATTAGTGAGTACATGTGAGTACATATAGATTAGTACACATGAGTACATATAGGTTAGTACACACGAGTACATATATGTTAGTCCACATGAGTACCTATAGGTTAGGACAATATGAGTACATATAGGTTAGTACATATGAGTACATGTAGGTTAGCACACATGAGTACATATAGATGAGTGTATATAGGTGAGTACATATGAGTACATATAGTTGAGTGTATGTAGGAGAGTATATATGAGTACATATGAGTGTATATAGGTGAGTACATATAGTTGAATATATATAGGATAGCATATATGAGCACATATACATCAGTACTTATATCTGAGTGTATATAGGTGAGTACAAATAAATGAGTACATGTAGGTGAATATTCATAGCAACCAATCAGAGTTTCGATTACCAAATAAAACGGTTTCAGCCAATCACAGAGATTCATTTTGTAAACATTACACTTTCAACCAATCACAGAGCTTTATTTAGTTAATCATACGTCATCAACCAATCAGAGAGCTTCTTTTAAATAATTCAATACCCTCAACCAGTCAGAAAGCTGCATTTAGATAATCCTACACTGTCAGCCAATCAGAGAACTGCATTTAGTTAATCCTACAGCGTCAACCAATGGGAGTGAGTTGCGGTGCAGCAGTAATGTATGCCAGACACGGTACAATCATCCGTTCTGTAATAACACATAATCACATATATAACGTAATAAGACCTAATCGCTAACGTATGACGTCAGATTTTCCTGCCGACGTAGAGAGGACGTGATGGAGGGAATGATGGAGGGTGAGACATGATGAGGATGAAGAATGATAGGGAGAGAGCAGTGATAGTCAGGAATGATAGAGGGTGAAGAATGATAGGGAGAGAGCAGTGATAGTCAGGAATGATAGAGGGTGAAGAATGATAGGGAGAGAGAGCAGTGATAGAGAAGAATGATAGAGGGTGAGAGATGATGAGGGTGAAGAATGATAGGGAGAGAGCAGTGATAGAGAGGAATGATAGAAGGAGAGGGATCATAAAGGTGAAGAATGATAGGGAGGGAACAGTGATAGGAATTCAGGAATGATAGAGGAGGGATGATAAGGGTGAAGAATGATATAGTGAGGAATGATACGGGGGTAAAAGATTATTGGGGAGGAAAGTTGGAAGAGGTGAGGGATGATAGGATGAAAAGGGGTGAGGGGTGGTAGAGGGTGAGGGGTTGTTGGGGTGAGTGGTGGTAGGGGGTGAGGGAGTTTTAGAGGTAGGTGTTGGGAGGGGGTGAAGGGTTGTAAGGAGTGAGGGGTTGTAGGTGAGGGGTAGTATTGGGTGAGGGGTGGTAGAGGGCCGTGATATATGCCCAGTATCCTTTAACCCCAGCCCCTTCTGCCTCAGTTACCACAGACAGGTATTCCCAGTATTCCATAACCCCAGCCCCTTCTACCCCAGTGGACGCAAGAAGCAAAGATTTAGATTTAAGATTTTGCCAGAGAAAGCAAATGAATTTCGTTGTGTCTCCTATCCCGCGGAGGCTGGTAAAAGAGCATATAGACACACCTGAGGTCTAGCAATTAGGCCTCAAAGGAAGGGGGTCTAATTCCTAAAGCCCATGACAAGGGTCACAGTAGCTTCAAGAAAAGCCTTGACAAGTATGTAAAGTACCTGCAGTATCCACCGGTGCTATGTACCAGTTTACAATGCAGTCCAATAACAATAAGAAATTAGGAATCAATAAGACTCAGAGGATAAGTTTATGGTTTAACAATGTTTAGGAACCAGTGAAACCTAATATTGAATATAGCTTGGAGAAAACAAACATGAGAGCACTCTCCCTACTGCAGCTATGACACGTCTATTCAGAAATGCAGTTGTGGCATTGCGCTAGTCATCCCGAGGCAGGAGAAGGTCGGACGGTCTGGGTTCTTCCTGGAATAATCAGCACGTAGAAAGAGTGAAACTTATAACGACGTTTCGATCCGACTTGGACCATTAACTACTCACACTAGTTAATGGTCCAAGTCGGGCCGAAACGTCGCCATGAGCTCATGAGTTTCAGTCTCCCATGTGTGGGTTAGTTGTGTATTGTTCTAGTCACGGTACTGTGCCTTTTTATTCTGTGTTCGCAGAATCGAGGAACCTTCAGCCAGGTTGTTCACCCTCTGAGGAAGACGTTACAACCGAAGCACGTAGTTAGCCATCCAGTACCAGGATGATGCACACATTCCAGCAAGCAATGACCAAGCGTGCCTAAGACTGGCTAAGATAACATGCAGTAAAGTGATTTTTGTGTGACAGAGGTCCAGTACAGGAAGTATACCCCCAGACACTCAGCTGGATTAGCTGCACATGTTAGAAACACCCTTCAATTGAACTCGGTGTTGCTACACCCTCTCCCTAAAGTGCTCTTACAGGTTGGTTCCTTCGGCAGTCCATGGAATACGTAAATTAAAGTAATTAATGCTTGTGTTTACTCTCTGACATCTTACCTAGCTGACAGTGCTCGACAAGAAAATTACACAGTGGAAGAGGCATCAAAACGCCTCCTATGCCAAGTGACAGCCACAAAGGAAGACGATAAACAGAAGGGAGAACATAAGTCCACAACACATGCTGTTGGAAGCAATATTGCAATATTTCCACCTCGCTATTAAAAAATGCAGTGTCGAAGGGGGGGGAAAAAAGAGCTTAAAGCTACCCGTCTTCCTAGCCGAGGAATTCTGGCTGCGAACATTGGTAAGGAATGTGCTTCTGAAGTGCCGGGAAATTATTATATTAGGGGAGAAATTGTTGTCAAGATAAGAAGGTGCAAGTTATGTTATTTGCTTGTCAGCGTTAGCACATTATTGCTCAAGCATAACAGCTTAACTGTCTCATGAACATGAGACAGTTATAAATTACTACAATGGATATGTAACTGTTTTTTAAGTGGAACATTGCTGTCCGACTTACAACAAATCAGCTCAACAAAAAATACTAATGTCATCTGTTTACAGGAATGTCGACTGTTAGCTGGAGAACCTTCCCCAAAGTTACCTGGATGTGTAGAGTATAACTTAAAGTTAACTGTTATGTGATTTATATTACAATGAAATTGCCACATTCACTATCAGCCTTGCAAAGTCGAGTAAACGTGCAATATCACTGAGGAAAGTACATGCAAGCAACATTTTTATAAACATCTCCGTTCATTTTATGTTTCAGTTAATCAATTTCCACCTGATGCCTTTACCAGACCACATTAATAGTGAACTTACCCAGTTTTACAGAGACTTTAATATCAGTCGTTAGGAAAATTTGAGGGACCATAACAAACACCAATAAACTAGTGACATTAGAGGGACCATAACAAACACCAATAAACTAGTGACATTAGAGGGACCATAACAAACACCAATAAACTAGTCACATTAGAGGGACCATAACAAACACCAATAAACTAGTGACATTAAAGGGACCATAACAAACACCAATAAACTAGTGACATTAGAGGGACCATAACAAACACTAATAAACTAGTGACATTAGAGGGACCATAACAAACACCAATAAACTAGTCACATTAGAGGGACCATAACAAACACTAATAAACTAGTGACATTAGAGGGACCATAACAAACACCAATAAACTAGTGACATTAGAGGGACCATAACAAACACCAATAAACTAGTGACATTAGAGGGACCATAACAAACACCAATAAACTAGTCACATTAGAGGGACCATAACAAACACCAATAAACTAGTGACATTAGAGGGACCATAACAAACACCAATAAACTAGTCACATTAGAGGGACCATAACAAACACCAATAAACTAGTCACATTAAAGGGACCATAACAAACACCAATAAACTAGTGACATTAGAGGGACCATAACAAACACCAATAAACTAGTCACATTAGAGGGACCATAACAAACACCAATAAACTAGTCACATTAGAGGGACCATAACAAACACCAATAAACTAGTCACATTAGAGGGACCATAACAAACACCAATAAACTAGTGACATTAAAGGGACCACAACAAACACCAATAAACTAGTGACATTAAAGGGACCATAACAAACACCAATAAACTAGTCACATTAGAGGGACCATAACAAACACCAATAAACTAGTCACATTAGAGGGACCATAACAAACACCAATAAACTAGTCACATTAGAGGGACCATAACAAACACCAATAAACTAGTCACATTAGAGGGACCATAACAAACACCAATAAACTAGTGACATTAGAGGGACCATAACAAACACCAATAAACTAGTGACATTAGAGGGACCATAACAAACACCAATAAACTAGTGACATTAGAGGGACCATAACAAACACCAATAAACTAGTGACATTAGAAGGACCATAACAAACACCAATAAACTAGTGACATTAGAGGGACCATAACAAACACCAATAAACTAGTGACATTAGAAGGACCATAACAAACACCAATAAACTAGTGACATTAGAGGGACTACAACAAACAATAAACTAGTCAGTTTAGGGGGACTAAAACAAACACCAATAGAAATAAGCTAGTCATGAATATAAGCCCATAAGGGTCACACAGTAATAAGCTAGTCATGAATATAAGCCCACAGCAATTAGCTAGTCAGATTCTTAAATGATCATGATAATGGTAGAACCGGATTCCACACAACAGAACCTACTCAGTCATATGATGCCACATTAGACTCGTGCCCGGGATTCATATGACGCCACATTAGACTCGTGCCCAGGATTCATATGACACCACATTAGACTCGTACCCAGGATTCATTTGACACCACATTAGACTCGTGCCCAGGATTCATATGACGCCACATTAGACTCGTGCCCAGGATTCATATGACGCCACATTAGACTCGTGCCCAGGATTCATATGACGCCACATTAGACTTGTACCCAGGATTCATATGACGCCACATTAGACTCGTGCCCAGGATTCATATGACGCCACATTAGACTCGTACCCAGGATTCATTTGACGCCACATTAGACTCATGCCCAGGATTCATATGACGCCACATTAGACTCGTGCCCGGGATTCATATGACGACACATTAGACTCGTGCCCAGGATTCATATGACGCCACATTAGACTCGTGCCCAGGATTCATATGACGCCACATTAGACTTGTACCCAGGATTCATTTGACGCCACATTAGACTCGTGCCCAGGATTCATATGACGCCACATTAGACTTGTACCCAGGATTCATTTGACGCCACATTAGACTCGTGCCCAGGATTCATATGACGCCACATTAGACTTGTACCCAGGATTCATTTGACGCCACATTAGACTCGTGCCCAGGATTCATATGACGCCACATTAGACTTGTACCCAGGATTCATTTGACGCCACATTAGACTCGTGCCCAGGATTCATATGACGCCACATTAGACTTGTACCCAGGATTCATTTGACGCCACATTAGACTCGTGCCCAGGATTCATATGACGCCACATTAGACTAGTACCCAGGATTCATATGACGCCACATTAGACTCGTACCCAGGATTCATATGACGCCACATTAGACTCGTACCCAGGATTCACATGACGCCACATTAGACTCGTGCCCAGGATTCATATGACACCACATTAGACTCGTACCCAGGATTCATATGACGCCACATTAGACTCGTGCCCAGGATTCATATGACGCCACATTAGACTCGTACCCAGGATTCATATGACACCACATTAGACTCGTACCCAGGATTCATATGACGCCACATTAGACTCGTACCCAGGATTCATATGACACCACATTAGACTCGTACCCAGGATTCATTTGACGCCACATTAGACTCGTACCCAGGATTCATATGACGCCACATTAGACTCGTACCCAGGATTCATATGACGCCACATTAGACTCGTGCCCAGGATTCATATGACGCCACATTAGACTCGTGCCCAGGATTCATATGACGCCACATTAGACTCGTGCCCAGGATTAATATAACACCACATTAGACTCGTGCCCAGGATTAATATAACACCACATTAGACTCATACCCAGGATTAATATAACACCACATTAGACTCATACCCAGGATTAATATAACACCACATTAGACTCATACCCAGGATTAATATAACACCACATTAGACTCATACCCAGGATTCATTTGACGCCACATTAGACTCGTACCCAGGATTCATATGACGCCACATTAGACTTGTACCCAGGATTCATATGACGCCACATTAGACTTGTACCCAGGATTCATTTGACGCCACATTAGACTTGTACCCAGGATTCATTTGACGCCACATTAGACTCGTACCCAGGATTCATATGACGCCACATTAGACTTGTACCCAGGATTCATATGACGCCACATTAGACTTGTACCCAGGATTCATTTGACGCCCACATTAGACTCGTACCCAGGATTCATATGACACCACATTAGACTCGTACCCAGGATTCACATGACGCCACATTAGACTCGTTCCCAGGATTCATATGACGCCACATTAGACTCGTGCCCAGGTTTCACATGACGCCACATTAGACTCGTGCCCAGGTTTCACATGACGCCACATTAGACTCGTGCCCAGGTTTCACATGACGCCACATTAGACTCGTACCCAGGATTCACATGACGCCACATTAGACTCGTACCCAGGATTCACATGACGCCACATTAGACTCGTACCCAGGATTCATATGACGCCACATTAGACTCGTGCCCAGGATTCGATTTATCATATATGATGCATAACTAAAATCTGAAAATCTTTTGTTGTATCATGTCGTACAGGAATGATATACAATACCGTCAACATGAAAACTAGACACAAGTGCAACATCTGGGTATCTTTATTGTAGACGTTTCGCCATCCAGTGGCTTTATCAATACAGATTCAAAAACATAACTGGGAGATAAGGACATAAGGTAATCAGTCCCTCAGCCTTGGAACTGGTGTGATGAGCACCGTTGTCGTGAATAATCTTCACTACTACGGTGCTCTTTACACTAATTCCAAGGCTAAGGGGGCTGATTACCTCATCTTTTGTATATAGTCCTTATCTTCCAGTTATGTCCGTGAATTTGTACTGATGGAGCCACTGGATGGTATCTGTAACATGAAGATATGACACGGTCTAGTCGATTACAAATCACCTGAGCGTCGTTAAGATGGTTATTTTCTTATGCCCTGTTGTATAGATCATGATGTCATAAGCATAGCTTATAGCTATATGTTTAGGTGATGTAGGAGAGTATTTAAGAGAGCACTAATTAAGACAAATATCCTTCTGTCCAACTGAGTAGTTTACCACCAATAGTCATTTTGGCTATACGCAGAGAAATGGTTTTTAGTTGAACATATATTCTGCCAGAACATATGTTCACTTTTAAAGTATATATGCAATACACATTGTTCAATGGCCAGTTTTACTTACTTCCTACAGTGCACTTAGGGTGTCCCGTAGCTCGATTGATGGTGCACTCAGCTCACACACTGAGGTCCGGAGTTCGAATCTCCTGTAAGGTTAGAAAATATTAGGGACGTGTTTCCATAAGATACCTGCTGTCCCTGTTCACCCATCAGTATGAAATGGATGTTAGTCGACTGGTGTGGGTCGCATCCTGGGACAAAACTGACATAATTTGCGGGAAATACTCAGCATAACAAGCGGCTTTCTATATAGTAGTATGTCATTGATGTCAGCTAGGACTGTATACCTTGTACATGTACTTCTAGAAATAAACATATCTCTACAAGTACATGTACTATGCTGCTAATCAGACAAAGAAAGGAGAGGATCTAATAGCCTGGTTATTCCTAGACGTACAGAAGCCTCACCCAGGCCATCCACCTCTGAAGCGTTAGTCAACCCCAGCACTTTGTTATTCCATACTAAGATGGTGCACACAGCCTGACAAACAATGATCAACCGTGACTAAGACTAGCTAAGAAGATATACAGGAGAGTGATTTTGCGTGACATGTACCAGATACAAATTTATTGCTTCCAGACAGAAAGCTAGCTTAGCTGCATATATCCTAAAAATAGGTAGTATATTGCAGTCAGTGCATGTCACGAAGGGTCACAGTAGCTTCAGGAGCGGCTATTGAGAAAGTGTGTCATGGATAGTGAGTATAACAAGGTGTTCGCTGGTGGTTGCAGCTAATTCACTTCTGTTTAGGAATATTCCTCTTGTATTTGACGCGCGTCATAAAAACCTCTGTCCTGGTTGTAATCTTTAACAATCAGGTGCAAGTTACCATCCTGTGGAGTGGCTGACAAGGTGCTTTGGTGATATGACATTTCTGACAGGATTGTGGACGACTTGCTTCTAGGAGTTAGTTTAAAATTTGATCATGTGCCTCGTACCTTTCTTCTGGGCGGTAATCAAAAGATTACAGAAGCATATAATGTGTGAAGGGACTGAGCCCCAAGGTTTAGATGGCTAAATAAATTTAGTACTAATGAACTATTTACATCCTTATATCGGGTGACTTACTCAGCCATGAAGTCAGTCAAAATTATTATAATGTGGCTTATATGTGGCTTTGAATTACTTTCGTTATCTTATATTTTAGCAAGATTTGGCTCATTTTAAACGAATTTACTTAGTCATTAGTTATTTACAATACACAAAGTCAAGGTATTTTTTTCCGGAATGATTGGTGGTATGCTGCCATTAACTAATTTTAACGCATTCCAGCACGTAATGACGCCGAGTGTGATAATAGTCTATCTGGCAAAGTTGACATTTAGTTACGTCTACATCACCTGTTGTTGTTGACGTAGCTTCACAGCCGGAGCCGGAGCTTACTTTCTTGCATGCAAGAAACCCAAAATATTTCAATTCCTACGCAAAATCCAAGCTAAGAACTGCCTGTAGAACTGTACCACTACTTTGAGGAGACTCATGTACTGACGATGAACAGGAAATGAGTGAAATCCTAAAATACAAATTTCATGGACCAGCACAACCACCATAACCCAAACCAGCATGGTTTTAGAGCAGGACGATCATGTCTGTCACAGCTGCTGAACCATTATGACAGAATTACGGAGGCACTGGAAGACGACCAAAACGCAGATGTGATTTACACAGATTTTGCAAAGGTGTTTGACAAATGCGATCATAGTGATAGCGCACAAAATGAAGGCCATGGGCATTACAGGGAAGGTAGGCAGATGGATTTTCGGTTTCCTAACACACAGAACACAAAAAATAGTAATGAACAGGGCAAGATCCAGCATCAGCGAGGTCAAAAGCTCAGTGCCCCAAGGCACTGTCCTGGCACCTCTGCTGTTCCTCATCCTCATAGCAGACATAGACAAAACCACCCAGCACACTTTTGTATCATCATTTGCAGATGACACTAAAATAAGCATGAAAGTCAGTACGGTAGAGGACACTGAAAAAGTACAGGAAGGCATAAACAGGGTTTTCCAGTGGGCAGTGGAAAACAACATGACGTTCAATGGTGATAAGTTCCAGCTGCTTTGGTATGGAAAGAATGAAGAACTCAAAAGGAGCACTATATACAAAACTCAAGAGGGTCACCAAACAGAACGTAAGGAACACGTAAAAGACTTAGGAATAATTATGTCAGCAGACCTTTCTTTTAAAGACCATAACAAGACAAAGATCACGACAGCCAGGAAGATGACTGGGTGGGTATTGAGAACTTTCAAAACAAGGGAAACAATGCTGATGGTGACACTCTTCAAATCGCTACTGCTCCCTCACTTAGAATATTGCTCAGTGCTGATGGCCCCGTTCAGGGCAGGAGAAATATTGGAGCTGGAACAAATACAGAGATCGTTTACAGCTCACATTGAGCCAGTAAAGCACCTAAACTACTGGGAACGCCTGCAAATCTTGAACATGTACTCATTGGAGCGGAGGAGAGAGAGGTACATGATAATATATACCTGGAAGGTACTCGAGGGCTTGGTCCCAAATCTGCACACTGCCATAACAACATACTGGAGTGAGAGATATGGGAGGAAGTGTAAAATAAACCCAGTGAGGAGCAGGGGTGCGGTGGGGACAATAAGGAAACACTGTATCAACATCTGGGGTCCCAGACTTTTCAACATCTTACCAGAAGATATCAGAAACACTGCTGGAACAAGTGTTGAAGCCTTCAAGAGGAAACTAGACTAAGTATCTTCACCAGGTGCCAGTTCAACCAGGCTGTGATGGCTATGTGGGGCAGCGGGCCTCCAGCAACAACAGCCTGGTTGACCAGGCGAGCACCAGACGAGCCTGGCCCATGGCCGGGCTCAGAGCGTACGAACCGCAGCCCGGCTGGTCAGGTACTCGCTTTAGGTGCCTGACCAGTGCCTGCTGAAGACTGCCAGGGTCTATTTGGGAATCCCCTTTTGTATGCTGGGAGGCAGTTGAACGTCTTAGTAATAAGACAAGGTAGGGAGTAATAAGACAAGGTAGGGAGTAATAAGACAAGGTAGGGAGGTAATAAGACAAGGTAGAGAGGTA
>NC_091371.1:2319064-2429064 GCF_038502225.1 Cherax quadricarinatus | reverse complement strand
CCACCCCACCATAACCCATCACACCAGAAACATCAACCACATTCACCATGACCATCACCAAAAGGCATCCACCTTACCATGGCCCATCACCACCACAGGCAATCCACCACTTACCATGACCCATCACCACCACAGATATCACCACCCCCACCATGGCCCATCACCACCTGAGCATCCACCACTCCCACCATAACCCATCCACCACCACAAATATCCACCACCCCCACCACCCATCACCACCTATGACATCCACCACCCCACCACCAACCCATCACCACCACAAACATCCACCATCCCACCATAACCCATCACCACCACAGAGCATCCACCACCCCCACCATAACCCATCCACCACCACAGGCAGTCACCACCCCACCACCAACCCATCACCACCACAAACATCCACCACTCCCACCATAACCCCATCACCACCCTGAAGCATCCACCACCCCACCATAACCATCACCACCACAAACATCCACCACCCCTACCACCAACCCATCACCACCACAAACATCCACCACCCCCACCATAACCCATCACCACCTGACATCCACCCCCACCATAACCCATCACCACCACAAACATCCACCACCCCCCACCATAACCCATCACCACCAGGAACCACCACCACCATAACCCATCACCACCACCCAGGAACCACCACCCCACCATAACCCATCTGCCACCACAAACATCCACCACCCCACCACCAACCCATCACCACCACAAACATCACCACCACCCCCCATAACCCATCACCACCACAAACATCCACCATCCCACCATAACCTCCATACAAGCACATCCACCACCACCCCCACCATAACCATCACCACCACAAACATCCTGTCCCACCATAACCCATCACCACCACCACCACCACTGAAGGTGTTCCGACCCTACTATAAGCTTCCCTCACGTCTTTACGGCAGTTTAGAGCGCATCAGAAGTTGCATGCAGTAAAACTCGCCTTTCAAGACCCAGTATTTTCAGCAGTATAAGATAAAACTTGTCGAAATGAGTTTTTAAGTGTGCCCAGAAGTCGAGGAGTCAATTGAACGTGTGTGTGAATGATTGAGAGGGAGTAGGGAGGAAGGAGATGGTTTGGGGAGAGGGGAGTAGTGGGAAGGTGAGGATTTTATGTGGAGCTCGATGAATATTAATATGTGTGTGTGTGTCAATGTGTGTGTGTGTAATGTGTGTGTAATGTGTAATATTAATGTGTTTAATACTCTCTATTTGTGGTTGCAGGGTCCGAATCACCTTCTGGCCCGCCTCTTCACAACTTCTTTGAGTCCTCTCTCTTCCTGCTCCATGAGGTTTATCACCACCTCGTCTTAAAGCTATGTATGGTTCTGCCTCCACTACGTCACTTTCTAGGCTATTCCACTTCCTGACAACTCATCTACGACTGAAGAAATACTTCCTAACATCCTTGTGACTCATCTGTGTCTTCAACTTCCAGCTGTAGTGTCCCCTTGTTGCTGTGTCCCATCTCTGGAACATTCTGTCTCTATCCACTTGCCAATTCCTCACATTTATTTTATATACCCAGGTATCATGTCTCCTCTGACCCTCCTGTCCTCCAATTAATATTATTGTGTGTGTGTGCCTATTTATCTTTATTTACCCCTCCCTATCCCTTCTCTCTCCCTCCAATCCTCTCTCTCTCTCTCTCTCTCTCTCTCCATTCTGCACTTTTCGTCCCCCTTGATTTTAGTCAGCTCCAGTTCAAACACTTTCTCTGCCCTGTCAATTCGTCGTAAAATTTGGTGCCTGCAGGGACCTCGGAGATCATTAGACCAGTCTCTTACCACTGACACTAATGTGTCCAGCTGATGAAGTTATTTAAACCACTGTGACAATATATATTTCATGATTTGTAAACCTTACTGAGACAATTCCATGACTCAATATTACATTTCTCCAGCCTCGTAATGCCAAACAGGTCTGTAACTGCCTGTACCTACCAGTACCTGCCGGTACCCCAGCTCTACCGGTACCTGCAATGCCTACTTGCCTTCCAGCACCTACGGGTATCTATCAACGGCGGCTATCAGCGCCTTCACGCAGTGATTCCAGCACCTACCAGTACCTGCCTGTACCTTCAGCACCTACCAGCATCTATCGGCACCTACATGTATTAATTCCAGCGCCTACCAGCGCCTAAAAAGTACCTACAGCACTAAGGTACCTATCAGCACCTGCATTATGCCTTGGCACCTACCGGCGGTATCTACCAGCATCTATCGCGCCTACATGTTAATCCTGGCACCTGCAGGTACCCTGCCAGCTCCTACCAGCATCTACCAGTACCTACCAGCACCTACCAGTACCTGCAGATCCTACCAGAACCTACAGATTCTACCACTACCTATCAGCACCTACCAGTACCTACCCTTACCACCAGCACCTACCAGCATAGGTACTGCAGAACCTACCTGCACCTAACAGTGCCTCCCAGCACCTACCAGCACCTAACAATGGTGCCTCCCAGCACCTACCAGCACCTAACAGTACCTCCAGCACCTACCAGTACCTGCAGACCTACCAGCGTGCCAGCGCCTGCACCGGCACCTGCCACTACCTACCGGCCCTTACCAGTACCTGCCCTTGCACACCAGCACCTGCTAATTGCCTGCACAGAACCTGCCAGCACCTGCAGTACCTACCAGCGCCTACCGAGTACCTGCTCTTGCCTACCCGGCACATAGTACCTACCAGAACCTACCTGCACCTAACAGTACCTCCCAGCACCTACCAGCACCTAACAGCACCTCCCAGCACCTACCAGCACCTGCCAGGTACCTACTGGAACCTGGCACGTGCCAGCGTCTACCAGCACCTACCGCACCTACCAGCACCTACCGGTACCTACCAGCACCTGCCTAGGTACCTACCAGAACCTGCAGCACCTGCAGGTACCTGCCAGCACCTACCAGTACCTGCAGCATCTGCCAATGCCTACAAATACCTACAGCACCTTCCAGCGCCACCAGCACCGAAGCTGCCTGCCTACCAGCACGTACGAGCACCTACCAGCACCTACCAGAACCTGTCAGCACCTGCAGCACCTACCGGTACCTGCCAGCGCCTACTGGCACCTACCGGCACCTACCAGTACCTACCAGCACCTACCGGTACCTGCAACCTACCAGTACCTACCAGCTACCAGTACCTACCAGCACCTACCAGCACCTGCAGCACCTACCAGCACCTGCCGGTGCCTGCCAGCACCCCTGCAGTACCTACCAGCACCTGCCAGCACCTGCAGTGCCTACCAGCATCTGCAGTGCCTGCAGAGCACACCGGCATCTGTCGGCACCTACCGGCACCTACCAGTACCTACCCGCACCTACCCGGCACCTACCAGCACCTACCCGCGCACCTGCAGTACCTACCAGCACAGTACCTACCCAGCACCTACCAGTGCCTACCAGCACCTACCAGCACCTACCAGCACCTACCAGGTCTACCAGCGCCTACCGGCACCTGCAGCGCCTGGCGTCTACCAGCATCTACCGAGTATCTACCAGCACCTACTAGCACCTACCAGCACCTACCAGTACCTCCAGCACCTACCAGTACCTTCCAGCACATACAGCGTCTACCCCGGTACCTACCAGCGCCTACCGAGGTACCTGCAGTACCTACCAGCGCACCTACCAGGCACCTACTGGCACCTACCAGCATCTACCGGTATTAAGATTCCTGTACTTGCATAACAAGTCATTGGACAGTCTTCGGGACTTGTTTATCAACACTGTATGAAATTTAATTTATTTTTTGTATGAAGTAATTATTTACATTTAATAATTTAAAGACATATACATAGAGGCAGTAGAAGAAAGGTAGATGAGAGAAGATAGAGGAAACATTCTGGAGAAACTGACACTGATAAATGAGAGAAGGAAGGAATTTGGGGTGCAAATAAATCGAGATTCCACACTGTTGTGTTTTCTCACTGTCTTTAAATTTCACTATTTGTACTACCCAGGCTCCAGTATCTTCACTTTCCTCCCAGGCTCCATTGTCTTTACCTCCACTCCCAGGCTCCACTATCTTCATTTCACTCCCGGAAGCTCCACTATCTTTACCTCACTCCTGGTTCTATCTTTACCTCCACTCACAGCTCCACTATCTTTACCTCCTCACAGGCTCCACTATCTTTGCTCCACTCCACAGGCTCCACTATCTTTACCTCCTCCCCACAAATCCCTGTCTTCACATCCCTCACAGGCTCCTATCTTCAATTTACTCCCAGAGCTCCACTATCTTCACCTCACTCTGGGCTCCTATCTTTACCTTTACTCCCAGGCTCCATTATCTTTACCTCCCACTCACAAAATCACTATCTTTACCTTTACTCTAGGCTCCACTATCTTTACCTCCACTCCACAGGCTCCACTATCTTTACCTCCACTCCACAGGCTCCACTATCTTTACCTCCACTCACAGGCTCCACTATCTTTACCTCCACTCCCACGGGCTCCACTATCTTTACCTCCACTCTGGGCTCCACTATCTTTACCTCCCTCCCACAGGCTCCACTATCTTTACCCTCCACTCCCCAGGCTCCACTATCTTTACCTCCACTCACAGGCTCCACTAACTTTACCTCCACTCCACAGGCTCCACTATCTTTACCTCCACTCACAGGCTCCCTATCTTTACCTCCACTCACAGGCTCCACTATCTTTACCTTTACTCACAGCTCCACTATCTTTAATTTCTCCAGGCTCCACTATCTTTACCTCCTTGAGCTCCACTATCTTTACCTTTACTCCCAGGCTCCATTATCTTTATCCACTCACAGGCTCCACTATCTTTACCCCTCCCTCACAGGCTCCACTATCTTTACCTCCACTCCCAGGCTCCACTATCTTACCTCCACTCCCCTGGGCTCCACTATCTTTGCCTCCATTTGAGCTCCACTACCTCTACCTCCAGGGCTCCACTACCTCTACCCCCTCCCGGCTCCACTACCTCTACCCCCTCCCAGGCTCCACCCCTCTACCCCTCCCAGAAGCTCCACTACTGCCTCCCTCCCGAGGCTCCACAGCCTCACACCTCATCTTGGGTTCCACAACCTCCCTCCCAGGTGGGCTCCACAGCTCACCTCCTCCCCTGGCTCCACAACCTCACTCTCTCCCGGGGTTCCACAACATCACCCTCTGTGACCATACCACCTCACCTTCCTGCTAGAGCAAAACTTCCCTCCTTCTCAGTTTCACACCCTCACCCTCCAATTGGATCCCACAACTTCATCCCTTCCTAGGCTCCACAATATTACCCCCGCACACTTGGTTCCACAACCTCACCTCCTAGGCTTCACAACCTCACTGCCTTCTCCTGGGCTCACAACCTCAACCTCTAGGCTGCACATACTCACCCTCCTGGGCTCCACAATCATTCCCTACTCCTAGGATCTAACTCACCTCTTTCTAGAGTTCCACAACTACCCTCCTTCAGGCTCCCACAGCCTAGCCTTTTTCTAGATTCCACAACTTCACCCTCTTTCCAAGGCTCACAACCTCACCCTCTTTCTAGATTCCCACAACCTCACCCTCCGTCTAGGCTCCACAACCTCACCTTCCTAGGATCCACAACCTCATCCTCCTGGTTCCACAATCTCCACCCTCCTAGGCTCCTAACTTGTCACCCATTCCTAGGCTCACAGCACTCGCCTCCTAGGTTCCACAATCTCCACCCCTCCTCCTAGGCTCCACAGCTTTCACCCTTCCTGATCACAACCTCACCCTCCTCTGGAAGCACAACCTCACCCCTCCTGGGCTCCACAACCTGACCCTTCTCCTGAAACCACAACTCCACCCCCTCTTCCTGGGCTCCACAACCTCACCTCTTGAGCTGCAACCTCACCCCCTCCCAGGCTCCACAACCTCACGCAATCCTAGGCTCCACAACCTCACCCCTGCTTCCTGGACTCCATAACCTCCGCCCCTCCTCTCGGTTTCTAATCCCACCCTCACTCTAAACCACAGCCTCATCTCGTCCTAGGTTCACAGCCTCACACTTACACCAGGCTCTACAACATACCCTTCTCTTGGAAATAAAGCCTCACTCTCTCCCTAGGTTTCACAACATCTCCCTCCTAGGCTCCACAACTCACCCCTCCTAGGCTCTAGCCTCACCCTCTCCCTAGGCTCCTTCACCCTCAAATGTTCAAAGCCTCCAGCCTCCTGGGCTCCACAGCCTCACCCCCTCTAGGCTCCACATCACTCTCGCCAGAGCCACAATCTCACCCTCCTCAGGCTCCCCAGCCTCACACCCCCCACTCCAAGGCTCCACATCACTTTTATAGTTCCAAATCTCTTCCCCTCCACCAAAACCAAACTCTGCCCCTCTCCTAGGCTCCACTTCACCCCAGATGTTCCAAACCTCACCCTCCAAACTCCCTGCCTCACCTCTCTCGGCTCCACATCATCTCCTTACGTTCACAATCTCTGCCCTCCTCCTGGGCTCCACAACCTCACTCTCCTTCTGGGCTCCACAACCTCCCACTCTCCTTCTGGGCTCCACCCAGCCTGCCTCTCTTCTGGGCTCCACAACCTCACTCTCCTTCTGGGCTCCACAACCTCCCACTCTCATTCTGAGCCACAACCTCACTCATGCAGGTCTACGACGCCCCCCTCCTAGGCTCCACAGCCTCACTCCTTCTGGGATCTCGCCTCGCCCTCCTAGGCTCCACAACCTCACTCTCCTTCTGGGCTCTGCAACTCCGCCCTCCTAGGCTCCACAACCTCACTCTCCTTCTGAAATCCTGCAACCTCGCCTCTCGTCCACAACCTCTCTCCTTCTAGGCTCCTACAACCTCGCCCCTCTAAACCACAACCTCACTCTCCTTCCTGGGCTCCTAGCCTCACTTCGTCCTAAACCAACTACTCTCCTTCAAGGCTCCACACAACCTCCCCTCGCCCCCTCCTGAAACCACAGCCTCCTCTCCTTCCTGGGCTCCACAGCCTCACTCTCCTTCCGATACAACCTCACTCTCCTTCTGGCTCCACAACCTCATCTCCTTGGGCTCCACAACCTCATCCTTCTGGGCTCACCACAGCCTCATCTCCTTCTAGGATCTACAGCCTCGCCCCCTCCTAGGCTCCACAACCTCACTCTCCTTCTGGGCTCACAACCTCGCTCCCATCTGGCTCCACAACCTCACTCCCTACCAGGCTCTGCAGCCTCCCCTCGCCTCTAGGCTCCACAGCCTCACTCTCCTTCTGGGCTCTGCAACCTCGCCCCCTCCTAGGCTCCACAACCTCACTCTGCAGGCTCCACAACACCGCGCCCCCTCCTAGGCTCCACAACCTGCACTCTCCTTCTAGGCTCTACAATCTGCCTCCTAGGCTCCACAACCTCACACTCCTCCTAGGCTCCACAACCTCACTCTCGCTACAGGCTCCGCTCACTCTTTGGCTCCACAACCTCCACTCTCCTTCTGGGCTCTCGCCTCACCCCCTCCTAGGCTCCACAACCTCACTCTCCTTCTGGCTCCACAACCTCGCCCGTCCTGGCTCCACAACCTCTCACTCCTTCTGGGCTCTACAACCTCGCCCTCCTAGGCTCCACAACCTCACTCTCCTTCTGGGCTCTACAACCTCGCCCCTCCTAGAGGCTCCACAACCTCACTCCTTCTGGGCTCCTACAACCTCGCCCTCCTAGGCTCCACAACCTCCACTCCTTCTGGCTCCACAACCTCGCCCGTCCCTGGGCTCCACAACCTCACTCTTCCTTATAGGCTCTACAACCCTCGCCCCTCTAGGCTCCACAACCTCCTCCTTCTGGGCTCCACGACACTCTCCTTCTGGGCTCACAGCCTCACTCCTTCTGGGCTCACAACCTCACTCTCCTTCTGGGCTCTACAACCTCCTCTCCTTCTGGGATCTACAACCTCTCGCCTCCTACAGGCTCCACAACCTCCTCTCCCTTCTGGGCTCCACAGCCTCGCTCCGTCCTAGAACCACAACCTCACTCCTTCTGGGCTCTACAACCTCACCCTCCTGGGCTCCACAACCTCATATTGGGCTCCACAACCTCGCCCTCCTAGGCTCCCACAACCTCCACTCTCCTTCTGGGCTCTACAACTCAACTCTAGAGCTCCACAACCTCTCTCCTTCTGGGCTCTGGCCTCGCCTCCTGAATCACAACCTCACCCCTCCTCCTAGGCTCCACAGCTCCTCCTTCAGAACCACAACCTCACTCTCCTTCTAGGCTCCACAACCTCCTCTCCTTCTGGGCTCCTACAACCTCGCCCCCTCCTAGGCTCCACAACCTCACTCTCCTTCTGGGCTCCACAACCTCGCCCGTCTAGCTCCACAACTCACTCCTTCTGGGCTCTACAACCTCAGACCTCTAGGCTCCACAACCTCACTCTCCTTCTGGGCTCACAACCTCGCCCCCCGTACTAGGCCACAACTCACTCCTTCTGGGCTCACAGCCTCTGCCCCGTCAAGGCTCCACAACTGCTCCTTCTGGGCTCTACAGCCTCGCCCCCTCCTAGGCTCCACAACCTCACTCTCCTTTACAGGCTCCACAACCTCACGCTCCTTCTGGGCTCCATAACCTCACTCTCCTTCTAGGCTCATACAACCTCACTCTCCTTCTGGGCTCCACAACCTCACCTCTCCTTCTGGGCTCCACAACCTCACTCTCCTGGGCTGTCACAACCTCACCTCCCTGGCTCATAACCTCCCACTCCTTCTGGGCTCTACAACCTCACGCCTTCTAGGCTCCAACAACCTCACTCTCCTTCACAAATCTAACCTCGCCTCTAGGCTCCACAACCTCACTCTCCTTCTAGATACAACCTCCTCTCCTTCTGGGCTCCACAGCCTCGCCCGTTCTAGGCTCCACAACCTCACTCTCCTTCTCAAACCACAGCCTCACTCTCCTTCTGGCTCCACAGCCTCGCCCCCTCCTATGACTCCACAACCTCACTCTCCTTCTGGGCTCACCAACCTCACTCTCCTTCTGGGCTCCACAACTACCTCACCTCCTAGGCTCACAACCTCACTCTCCTTCTAGGCTCACAACCTCCCTCTCGGCTCCACAGCTCCCACTCCTTCTGGGCTCTACAACCTCACGCCCCCTCCCTAGGCTCCACAACCTCACCTCCTTCTGGGCTCCACAGCCTCGCCTCCTAGGCTCCACAACCTCACTCTCCTCCTGGGCTCAACCTCGCCCCTCCGGCTCCACAACCTCACTCCTTCTAGGCTCTAACCTCTCTCCTTCCTGGGCTCCACAACCTCACCCTCTAAAACCACGGCCTCACTCTCCTTCTGGGCTCACAGCCTCCAGCCCTCCTAAATGCAACTCACTCTCCTTCTGGGCTCCTACAACCCCTCGCCCTCCTGAGCTCACAACCTCACTCTCCTTCTAGGCTCTGGCCTCCTCTCCTTCTGGGCTCCACAACCTCCACCCCTCCTAAATCCACAACCTCACTCTCCTTCACGACCACAACCTCCACCTCCTAGGCTCCACAGCCTCACTCTCTTCACCGACTCTATGGCCTCGCCCCCTCCTGGCTCACAACCTCCTCTCCTTCTGGGCTCCACAACCTCACTCTCCTTCTAGGGCTCACAGCCTCCTCTCCTTCTGGGCTCTACAACCTCACTCTCCTTCTGGGCTCCTGCAACCTCGCCGTCTGCAGGCTCCACAACCTCACTCTCCCTTCCTGGGCTCCACAACCTCGCCCTCCTGGGCTCACAACCTCACTCTCCTTCTAGGCTCACAGCCTCCCCCTCCTAGGCTCCTGGCCTCACTCTCTAGGCTCACAGCCTCACTCTCCTTCACAGGCTCCACAACCTCGCCCCTCCCAGTGGAACTTTTTAAGAGAACTTACTTATATATGTATAACTTAGGGCTTTATTTTGTTTAAAGTTGTTTTAATATTCCTTAAATTATCAGTAGTGGTTAATTATCCAAGTTATCTACAGGTTAGTCACACAGGTTAGTCACTGAGTTAGTCACACAGGTTAGTCACACAGGTTAGTCACTGAGTTGGTACACAGGTTAGTCACACAGGTTAGCCACACAGGTTAGCCACACAGGTTAGTCACACCAGGTTAGTCACACAGGTTAGTCACACAGGTTAGTCACACAGGTTAGTCACAGGTTAGTCACACCAGGTTAGCCACAGTTAGTCACACAGGTTAGCCACACAGGTTAGTCACACAGGTTAGTCACACAGGTTAGTCACACCAGGTTAGCCACACAGGTTAGTCACACAGGTTAGTCACACAGGTTAGTCCACACAGGTTAGTCACACAGGTTAGCCACACAGGTTAGTCACACAGGTTAGCCACACAGGTTGGTCACACAGGTTAGCCACACCAGGTTGGTTAGTCACACAGGTTAGTCACACAGGTTGGCCACACAGGTTAGTCCACACAGGTTAGTCACACAGTTGCCACACAGATTGTCACACAGGTTAGTCACCTGGAGTTAGCCACACATTGATCACACGGAGTTAGCCACACAGGTTAGTCACACAGGGTTAGCCACACAGGTTAGTCACAGGTTAGCCACACAGGTTAGCCACACAGGTTAGCACACAGGTTAGCCACACAGGTTAGTCACACAGGTTAGTCACACAGGTTAGTCACCAGGTAGCCACAGGTTAGTCACACAGGTTAGTCACACACAGGTTAGTCACACAGGTTAGTCACACAGGTTAGCCACACAGGTTAGTCACACAGGTTAGTCACACAGGTTAGTCACACAGGATAGTCACACAGGTTAGTCACACAGGTTAGTCACAGGTTAGTCACACAGGTTAGTCACACAGGTTAGCCACACAGGTTAGTCACACAGGTTAGCCACACAGGTTAGTCACACAGGTTAGCCACACAGGTTAGCCACACAGGTTAGCCACACAGGTTAGTCACACGTTAGTCACACAGGTTAGCCACACAGGTTAGTCACACAGGTTAGTCACACAGGTTAGAGACAGGTTAGCCACACAGGTTAGCCACACAGGTTAGTCACACAGGTTAGTCACACAGGTTAGCCACACAGGTTAGTCACACAGGTTAGTCACACAGGTTAGCCACACAGGTTAGTCACACAAGTTAGTCACACAGGTTAGTCACACAGGTTAGTCACACAGGTTAGCCACACAGGTTAGCCACACAGGTTAGCCACACAGGTTAGCCACACAGGTTAGCCACACAGGTTAGTCACACAGGTTAGTCACACAGGTTAGAGACAGGTTAGCCACACAGGTTAGTCACACAGGTTAGTCACTCAGCTTAGTCACACAGGTTAGCCACACAGCTTAGCCACACAGGTTAGCCACACAGGTTAGTCACACATCTTAGCCACACAGGTTAGTCACACAGGTTAGTCACACAGGTTAGAGACAGGTTAGCCACACAGGTTAGTCACACAGGTTAGAGACAGGTTAGCCACACAGGTTAGTCACACAGGTTAGAGACAGGTTAGCCACACAGGTTAGTCACACAGGTTAGTCACTCAGCTTAGTCACACAGCTTAGCCACACAGCTTAGCCACACAGCTTAGCCACACAAGTTAGCCACACAGGTTAGGCACACAAGTTAGCCACACAAGTTAGCCACACAAGTTAGCCACACAAGTTAACCACACAAGTTAGCCACACAAGTTAGCCACACAAGTTAGCCACACAAGTTAGCCACACATGTTAGCATGCTACTCGCATGCTACACGCCAAGGAATTGTCCAGTGTGGGTAGATTGGTAAAGCACTGCGTACCTTGTCCTAAGGTTCGTAGGTTCGAATCTCCTTCAGCCAGAGATCAGTGTTTGTGTATATTTCGCATGCTCTCGCGAATTCCTTGCATTGTTCAAATCTCTAGTAAGGCTGATGCATGCAGGGGATGAGATGAAAAGCTGTAAGCCTTCTCCCTGAAAGCCGGCTGCCTTGGATCAAACGTGTAGCGGATGCTACACGCCAAGGTATTGGTCCAGTGTGGGTAGATTGGTAAAGCACTGCGTACCTTGTCCTAAGGTACGTAGGTTCGAGTCTCCTTCAGCCAGAGATCAGTGTTTATATATATATATATATATATATATATATATATATATATATATATATATATATATATATATATATATATATATATATATATATATATATATATATATATATATATATATAATTTATATATACACACACATATTAATAGTAAACTTACATATTCAACATACAACTTACTCTTCTACATACCAACTTCACCACACTCCAGTTCACCTTTACCCAGTACTCACATTAGTTCACTAGCACACTGCTACCAGTGAGTAAAACACTGTTATTTATAAAGAGGGAGGCTCCATGACACTCCCCCTTCTGCAGGCTACTGAACCTGCACATTAATGGCCTCACAGGTAAACATGAGAGCACTCAAACTAATCAAGTAACCTATAGCATAAACTTACAAGAAAAAAACACCAACCGTACAAACACCAAACCGTGACATCTTAGGACATCTTGCTCCAGCTGCTGCGCTCCAAGTACTGTCTCAAAACACGCCTCACTCTCCTCTCCTGACCACTCGGACTTACCAGGAATAATACGCGTCTGGTTTCAGAACAAATCCCGAAAAATGCCATTTTATAAGAGCGTTTTTCTTATACAATATTCTATACCATCCACTGCATAATAAGTGCAAGAACTTATGGATACACAAAAGGCCTAGGAACTAGGCCCCAAGAAAGGTTAACAGGAGTACATCTGGATTTATATCTACAGTTCACTTATCTGTTACAAGCAAATTTAGGAATTTTTACTTAATATATATGGTAGCTTGTAGCTTGAATTACCAGAGCGTTGGTAAGATAGGAAAGGAAGATGGGTGGGTAAGGTTGGAAATATAGGAAAAGGGTGGATCGGGGGAGAGGAGGTGGGATAATAAAAGTAAATGGCCTAACCACTTTAGAACAATTTAATACAGGTGTGTGTGTGTAGTGTTCTTCATGAATACATAAAATTCATAGGACTGGGTATACCCCACTTCCCATCAGCTGCACACAGTTATACCAGATGTATACTTGTATGTTGCTGAGTTGGAAGGAGGTATATTTCTTGCAATGTTCTAGGGCGTTTGCTATGTTATTTTTATTAATAACTTGAAATGTCACATAGGTTATTATACTATCTCTATATTCCCCAATAAGTGGACAATTAAGCAAATAGTGTTGAAGATAGTGATCATGGGGCTGGCAACATACTTTGCAATTGGTTTGATCATTTGTGAGGGTTATGGGAGGGTGATGGGAGTGATGGGAGAATGATGGGAGTGATGGGAGGGTAATGGGAGTGATGGGAGGGTGATAGGAGGATAATGGGAAAGATGGGTGGGTGATGGAAGGGTGACGGGAGGGTGATGGGAAAACTAAACAAGATTTTCTCTTCAATTGCATCGGAACCTTTGTAGCTGAGAATCACTATATCTTTAGACTCGTCAGACTGAACAGCAATATGTCTGGATCCTTTTACTGAAGAAATCTCTTGTTTTTTTACACTTTCTCTCTTTTACCGTTTTCTCAGACAATGGCGCTGAATTCAGTCTCATGGCTTCTTTCTGACTGCACATGATCTCTGCCGTTTTCACAGCTGCAAGTTTAACAATTTCTGACCAATATCATGCGGTTTCTTGTTTTGGACAATCAACCGGGCCACTTCAAAGCTTGTCCTTGATGCTGAACCTTGATCGAATGTACCTCTCAAGTTGCTGTCCAAGCTTTGCCTTTTGGCAGATATTTCTAAAAATTTACGAAGTATTCCTGAGGTTTGGAAGACAAATCTGAGTGTAAATTATCCAACACTGTACACCCCTAATTGTTATGACACATCACAAAACACTGCCTCACTTTGGTTGTCTAAAGTCGTGAACCTACTAACAAACAATGCAATTCTACTGACTGCGAGCAGAGATAATTGCTGATAGCGAGATAGAACACAAGGACAAAAGTTACGTGATGGTGATGTTGACAGTGAGAGGTGTGGTTGTCGTGCCGTCTCCCGAGTCAAGCTAACGCTCGCGGTGTTGCCAGCCACTAGAATCTTTACCCATTTTACATTATTGCCAACTTAAGAAATGGTCCCTACAAATTAATTTTGTTAGGAAACTTAAATATGGAGAAAATTCTTCAGAAAGGGGTATCTCTCAGCCCCCTGAGGGACTTGAGGGACTTGAGGGACTCAGCCCTTCCGGAAGAGGGGCTAATAGACTCTTTCGCTTCCTGATGGAGAATCACTAAGTTTGTATTCAACATAAAAATTATTTGTTTTAAATACAATTTTCCTTGTTTATTAAATAATAAATTTTTGTACGGTTGTAATTCATATGATTACTGAGTCTTCCTTACTACCGAAATTTTCATTTTTACCCCATTTGGGTTTTTTTACCCCGACTCCCCGACCTCTGGTCGGGGAGTCGGGGTAAAACACCAGAGGTAAACTCTAAAATCTAAAAATTATAATCATACACTGGTCCTTCTTTAATTTAGTCTTGGATAATTTCTTCCTAAATATCGGATACTAAGATTTAATATTGTTACATTCAAAATGCTTTACTTAGCACTTATCAGCTTTGAATCTCATTTTCCATCTTGGATGTTGTCGCGTTGCAGTGTGCAATATAACTTATGTAGGAAGGAGAGGACTGGCTGGCCCAGGTTGAGAGCAAGTGTGTTATATCTTGCGACACATAATAAAGAGACGCCTCACGTCCTGACACCCCGACGGCTGCTACACGAGGTGCACTCTGCCACCATAGTATATGCATGAATTATGTTGTCACGGGGTGAGTAGTGGTTGTTGTTGCTGTTGTTGTTGTTGTTGTTGTTGTTGTTGGTGGTGGTGGTGGTGGTGGTTGTGGTGGTGGAGGCGCTGGTGCTGCTGATTCTGCTCCAGGTGTTGATTTTATTACTGCTGGTTTCAGTGCTGCATCTTAGGTTTTGGTGCTTTTTATGTTGTTGTCGCTGCTGTTGCTGCTGCTAGTGGTAGTGGTGCTGCTCTTGGTGCTAGGATTCACCTATTTGTGGTTACAGGTGGCCGAGTCTCAGCTCCTGGCCCCGCCACCACTGACGATGTTGCTGCTTCCACTGCTTTCTACTGCTGTTGGTGTTGACGCTGTTCCTGTTGCTTTGTATAGTGTTGCTGCTGGAGATACTCCTACTACTGCTCTCCTCCTGCCGAGTCTCCTACCCCCTCCTATCTCCTGGTCTGAGAACTAGTGCAAGGTAGGCGTGTAAAAGCCTAAGTATATCTTTTCTCTAGTAATCAGGTTAGGTTAGGTAAGGTTCGTCAGGAAACAGGACAAGTGTTTCCTGACGTGGGTCATAGTCATATCCTAAGCCGTTGGAGTTTTTGGTCATCTGACCGAGGCCTTCCTCTGGCTTCCCGGTCTACCCCTTTAAAAATATAGTTGTAATAACCAATTATGCGAGGGCTTCCAACATTCACATTTTTTTTCGTTTAATTTTCATTTATACGAGAAACAAAATAATATTTAGTTTAGTTGTGAAAAGTTGAAAGATTTTTGACATCTATTGATGACAGCATCAATGACTGTCCTCTTGGAAGGTGAGTATTTTGCACAAGAGATTCACATCTTCCCAGTTCATGTTGTGTTAGGCTTGCACATCATGTGTATCACGTCTACACTGTAAAAACCTCTCATCTTATTTCTTCTCTCTTACCAAGCTCTTCACCTCTTGACTCACGAAATCGTAATGACACGATTACAAACAAACCATACCGTCGGTCTGGAGTTCTTTGACTCTCTGCTCCGGGGTTCTAACCCCGCCCGTGGAATGGTTTCTGTACCTCTTCATTCCAAAATTACCTCTTCTTCTCACGTACATCCACCCTTCCTTACCAGCACACTTCTATACCAGCACACTTCTATACCAGCACACTTCTATACCAGCACACTTCTACACCAGCACACTTCTATACCAGCACACTTCTATACCAGCACACTTCTACACCAGCACACTTCTACACCAGCACACTTCTACACCAGCACACTTCTACACCAGCACACTTCTACACCAGCACACTTCTACACCAGCACACTTCTACACCAGCACACTTCTATACCAGCACACTTCTACACCAGCACACTTCTACACCAGCACACTTCTACACCAGCACACTTCTACACCAGCACACTTCTACACCAGCACACTTCTACACCAGCACACATCTATACCAGCACACTTCTATAGAGTGTAAATTTACATTTTTAAATCTACCTCTGACCCCATCCTCATTAACTATACTCTCTAACCCACGTTTTAACCATTAATTGCTCATATCTCTCCCTGTCTTTTCTCTTCCTTTAATTTATTCACTTTCGACTTCCTATTTCCCCCCCCCCTTGCTGTAACTATCACTTCATATTGATCTTACGGGTTTGTCGCCCTTCTAAACACATGTACATCAAGAAGTCTACTATCAGCCTTTTTTCTGCTAGTACACAGTTACGTGATGTGTTATATCTTGTGTGCTTACTCAGCCTCGTTTTCATAAAATAATTATTGGCTATTCCCAAACGTTTTACTTATCTCTGCATATTACCTACTACTACTACTACCTCCTCTACAGCAGTTTCTCCCATTATCATTTACATCCATAACAAGAATTATTTTTTTTTCAATTGGCTCAAAATCTCTCTCTTTCTCTCTCCTCTGCACACTTTTCTTTCTATGGCGTGTGAGCGCCATATATATATATATATATATATATATATATATATATATATATATATATATATATATATATATATATCGCGGAGACTAGCCAAGTACTCGAACCCATGCTGCTCTGGCTCGCCTCATGGTGAGAGAGAACACATGACGTTCTAACCCACAGGACCACGTAATCCTACAAGAATGATGCACCCAGCCAAGCTAGGTGTTTTACCGTCATCCGAGTACATAAAATGGTGTGGATGCCTCTGAGCTAATTTCATTCTAGTCCCTGTTTGGTGTACTAGCCCAACGAGCAGTATTTTACATTATTGTAACCATGAACGAGTTGTATTGATCAATAACAACATTGCAACTAGCCAAGAACTCTAACCCATGTTGCTTTGGCCCGCCTCATGGCGGGCGAAAACACACGACGTTCTAACCTACTGGGTGTGACAATCTTGTAGGATTGCGTGGTCCTGTGGGCCAAAGCAACATGGAGTTCGAGTTCTTGGCTAGTTTACAATGTTATTGATGATCAATATCGTTCATGAATTTAATAATGCTCAAATACTGCTCGTTAACTAAGTCCAGAAATCTAGAAAATATGGAGAACTTGTCCATCACTATATATTTGTTCCCATAGGCTCAGAGACCCATGGCTCATGGGGAAAGAGTGCATCTAAGTTCAGCAGGAGGCTAGGCAAAAAGACTCATCAGGGTAACTAAGTATCTCAGAGCAGCTGTTTCTGTTCCAGCGACTCAGCGCTGCTGTTCAGAGGGTAATGCCTGCTGTATTTTGGGCACGCGTCTCAGTTCTGAAAGAGCTGGATGATTTTCGCATTATAATCAGTAACAAACATGTAACAATATGTACTAGACATGTATCTCTCACATCTCATGTACTGCTTATATGCCATCTTTATATCAACAATACTCTTAAACCTTTTGTACACCATATTAGCATAATAAAATATACCTATTGGTAAAAAGAATGAAAAGATGAATTGGTAGGGAAGTGGAATATTTAAACGGCTTCGGAAGAAATCCATTATTCTTCCTTGAAGCCTTTTATCCACTTCTCCGGGCTGTGGGTCCCTAATTTATTTACACCAGAAATGAGACCCCATCATATATATACTCTATATATATATATATATATATATATATATATATATATATATATATATTCTTTCTTTCAACACATGGCCGTATCCCACCGAGGCAGTGGCCCAAAAGAAAAACAGAAAGTTTCTCTTAGAATTTAATGTATATACAGGAGAAGGATTTTATAGCCCCTTGCTCCTGGCATTCTAGTCGCCTCTTACAACACATGGCTTACGGAGGAAGAATTCTGTTCCACTTGCTCATGGAGGTAAGAGAAATAAACAAGAACAAGAACTAGAAAGAAAACAGAAAAAGAGAATACCCAGAGGGTGTGTATATATATGCTTGTACATGTATGTGTAGTGTGACCTAAGTGTAAGTAGTAGCAAGACGTACCTGAAATCTTGCATATTTATGAGACAGACAAAGACACCTTAATCCTACCATCATAGCAAAACAATTACAGGCTTTCGTTTTACACTCACTTGGCAGGACAGTGGTACCTCCTGGGTAGTTGCCAATCTCTGCAACCTACTACAGGACAGTAGTACCTCCTGGGTTGCTGTCTACCAACCTGCCACAGGACAGTGAGTACCTCCTGGGTGGTTGCTGTCTACCAACCTACTACCACAGGACAGTAGTACCTCCCCTGGAGTGGTTGCTGTCTACCAACCTACTACCACAGGACGGTAGTACCTCCTGGGTGGTTGCTGTCTGCCAACCTACCACAGGACAGTAGTACCTCCCTGAATAGTTATTTGTCTACCAACCTACTACCACAGGACTGGTAAGTACCTCCCTGGGTAGTTTGCTGTCTACCAAAACCTACACCACAGGACAGTATTTTCCTCCTGGGTGGTTGCTGTCTACCAACCTACTACCTGGGATAATATATATATATATCATATATATATGTATATATATATATATATATATATATATATACTATATATATATATAGGTAGTAGGTTAATTAATTTAATAACAAGGAAAGTACAAATCCTATAAGTAGTGTAAAACGAGAAGCCTGTGTTGTTTACATGATGGTAGGATTTGCTGGTGTCCTTTTTCTGTCTCATGAACATGCAAGATTTCAGGTACGTCTTGCTGCTACTACTTACACTTGGGTCACTGCACATGCATGGCAGAGCATATGTGCACGCCCCTCTGGTTCCTCAACTATTTTCTTTCTGGTTCTTATTCTTGTTTATTTCCCTCTTATCTCCAGCCAAGGGAAGTGAACGAAAATCCTCCGTAAACCATGCGTGTTAACAGAAGGCGACCATGCCGGGGAGCAAGGGGCTGTGCTATTCTCCTGTATAACCGCAAATGTGAGAAAACTTTCGTTTCTCACTTTGAGCGCCCTGCCTCAGTGAGACTCTGACTGGTATGTTGAAAAGATATATATGTATATACGTGTGTGTGTGTGTGTGTGTGTGTGTGTGTGTGTGTGTGTGTGTGTGTGTGTGTGTGTGTGTGTACTGTGTGTATATGTGTGTGTATATGTATGTGTGTGTATATATTATTTCTGGAGTGTTTCTTGATACCAATTTCCTTTCACAGTATTGCCAGACATTATTCACATCTCTAAGGTGCATTGTTGCCAGGCAGTACTCTCAACCCCATTCCACAGTGTTGCCAGACAGCATTCCCAGTTCCAGCGAACAGTCTTATCAAGCATTCGCCCCAACTCAGATCACTGTTGCCAGACAGTATTCAGCCCCCATTCCACAATGTTGCCAATCCCAATCAAGGGTGACCATAAAATTGAGAATTATTATAATCTTAACCATAATTCTTAAATGGGTAGACTGGTAAGCCAGCAGGCCTTGATCAGATGACCAAAAGCTCCTGTAATGGTCATCATGTGACTAATATCCGTCCTAACCAGTCTTGCCTATCTAACCTCCTAACTAACACAGCATCACTATCTAACCTCACCTAACCTAACCTCACCTATCCTAACCTCACCTAAACTAACCTCACCTAACCTAGCCTCACCTAACTAAACTGCCTAACCTCACCTCACCTCCACTAACCTCACACTCCAATTAACCTCCCACGTAACCTAACTACCTAACCTAACCTCACCTAACCTAATCTAACCTAGCCTCACTAACCTCACCCTAACCTCCCACTAGCCTCACCCCTAACCTAACCTCACCTCGTAACCTCACCTAACACTCCACCTAACCTAACCTAACCTCATCTAACCTAACCTAATTTCACTAGCCTAATCTCACCTAACTTCAACCTAACCTCACTAACCTAACCCCTAACTCCACCTAACCTAACCTCACTAACCTAACCTCGCCTAACCTAACTGCCTAACCACACCTAACCTAGCATACCTAACCTAACCTAACCTTACCTCACTAACTAAACTACAGCTAGCCTAACCTCACCTATAACCTAGCCTCACGTAACCTCACTGACCTCACTACCTTCCACCTCACCCCTAACTTCACCTAACCTAATCTCACTAACCCTAACCTCACCTAACCTCATCTAGCCTCCATAACCTACAACCTCACCTAACCTAACCTAGCATAGCCTAACCTAACCTCACTAACCTCCACCTAACCTAACCTAACCTAACCTCTTTAACCTCACCTAACCCTAACCTGCCTAACCTCACCCTAACCTCATCTGGCCTCACCTAACCTATAAGCACTCCCACTAACCTAGCCTAACTCACTAACCTCACCTAACTTCTTCTTGCTCACTAACTACTTCTTACTCACTAACCCTGGCCTAACCTCTGCCTAACCCTAACCTCATCTCCAACACAACTCAAAATACTCTAAGACAACTTTTTCCAAAGGTCCTTTAAGTATTGCCAGTATTTATTAGAGAGCAATGCACTAGTGGTGATAGTAGCTGGCTGGCAAGATGAGGAGGCAGATAATGGAACTGATCTTGAGGACAGGTGTGAATGTATCAATGAGCAGACTTGAACCTGGGCCGAGCAGTCATGTTCACCCCCTCACCCTCACCTCACCCTCACCCCCTCACCCTCCACCCTCCCCTCACCTCCACTGTGCTCCTGCTTCCCCCTTCTCTATCCCTGATTAGAGCTCCACTCCTTTTCTGCAGCTGACATCCCGTCCTACCACTGCCACTAACCAATCCCTAATCCCTAACCATTCCACCACTAACCCACATTGCATCCTAACCACATTACCATCCCTAAACTAACCCACATTACCACTAACCACATTACCATCCCTAACCCACATTACCACCACTAACCACATTTCACCCTAACCCACATTGCCATCCCTAACCCACATTACCTACTAACCCACATTACCACTAACCCACATTTTACCACTAACCCACGTACCATCTAACCCACATTACCATCCCTAACCCACATTACCATCCACCAACCCCTTTACATCCTAACCCACAATACCATCACTAACCACATTACCATCCCCTAACACATTGCACTAACCACATTACCATCCCTAACCCACATTACCATCCCCAACCCACATTACCATCCCCAACCCACATTTGCCACACGCACACCCAGCCCACCACCACACGAGGACCCGAACCCACTCTTGCCCTTACTGTTGCTACTGCCACTTCTACTATTACTCTAGTTACTGTTATTTACTACCAACACTGCTGATACCCGCTGCTGGCTGCTGCTGCTGCTGCTGGCTGCGGCTGCTGCTGGCTGCGGCTGCGCCAACGGCGCCGCTGCTGCTGCCCAGCGCTGCTGCTGCTGCTGCTTAACGGCGCTGCTGCTGCTGCTGCGGCAGCGCCTTGCTGCTGCTGCTTAGCAGCAACAGCAAGCGGCAGCTTGCTGCTTAACGGCTGCGGGCTGCTGCCAACAACAGCGGCGGCTTGCTGCTGCTGCTGCGCTTATGCTGCTGGCAGCAGCTGCTGCTGCTGGCAACGCTGCCAACAGCGCCGCTGCGGCGGCGATTGCTGCTGCTGCGGCTGCGCGCTGCAACAACGGCTGAACGCGCTGCTGCTGCCCAACCTTGCTGCTGCTGCTGCCTTGCTGCCTTGGCAACGCTGCTGCTGCTGGCAGCGCTGCTGCTGCTGCTGCTGCTGCTTAGCAGCGCTTGCTGCTGCTGCTGGCAGCTTATGCTGCTGCTGCGGCGGCGGCAGGCTGCTGCTGCTGCTGCTGCTGCAGCGAGCTGCTGCTGCTGGCAACGCGCTGCTGCTGCCCGGCGCTTGCTGCTGCTGCTCAACGGCGGCGCGGCTGCTGCCGGCGGCGGCAACGCTGCTGGCGGCGCTTGCTGCTGCGCTTGGCGGCGGCGCGTTGCCTTGCTGCTGCTGCTTGGCGCGCCGGCGGCTACGCGCTGCTGTAACGGCAGCAGCACTTGCTGCTGCTGCCCAACAACAGCGGCGCGCGCTTAACAGCAGCAGCAGCAACGCTGCTGGGGCGGCAGCAGCGGCGGCTGCGCTTGCTGCTGGCAACGCGGCGGCGGCAGCAGCGCTGGTGGCAACGCTGCTGGCGGCGGCAGCAGCGCTGTGGCGGCAGCGCGCCTTGGCAGCTTGCTGCTGCTGCGGCGGCGGCAACGGCAGCAGCAGCAGCGGCGGCAGCAACCGCGCTGCAGCAGCGGCGCTGCTGCTGCCCAGCGGCGGCGGCAACGCTGCTGCTGGCAACCTTGCTGCTGCTGGCAGCGGCGGCAACAGCTGCTGCTGCTGCGGCGGCGCGCTGCCCAGCGGCGCGCATGGCACCAGCGGCGGCGACGCTGCAACAGCAGCAGCTGCTGCTGCTGATGCTTGGCAGCAACTTGCTGCTGCTGCTGGCGGCGCGCTGCTGCTGGCGGCGGCTTGCGCTGCTGCTGTGGCGGCGGGAGCAGCAGCAGCAGCAGCGGTAGCGGCGGCGCGGGTGGTGCTGGCCGGCGGCGCAGCGGCGGCGGCGGCAGCAACAGCAGCGGCAGCAGCAGGCAGCGGCGGCGGCAACGCTGTTGCTGCAGCGACGGTGCAGCGCTGCTGCGGCTGCTGCTGTAGCCGCTGCTGCAACGGCGGCAGGCGCAGTGGCTTGCAGCAGCGGCGGCGGCATTATGCTGCGGCAGCGCGAGGGCACTTGCTGCCAACTAGCAGCAGCGGCAACGCAACAACAGCGAGCAGTGCTGCGCTGCTGCTCGTGGCACTGCAGCTGCTGCTGCTGCTGCTGCTGCAACGGCAGCGTTGCTGCCAACGGCAACATTTTCTTAACAACGGCTGCTGCCGCTGCTGCTAACGGCAACATTGCTGCTGCTTGGCTGCTGCTGCTGCCGCTGCTGCTGCTTAACGCTGCTGCTGCTGCAGCTGCCGCTGGCAGCACTTTGCTAATGCTACTGCTGGCGCCGCTGCTGCGCAACAGCTGCTGGGTTCGGCAGCTGCTGCTGCTAGTATACCGCTGCTGCTGTAGCGCTGCTGATGCTGGCAGCGGCAACGCGCTGCTGCTGCTGCTGCAGCGCGCTGCTGCCAACCTTGCTGCTGCTGCTGCAGCAGCAGCACCGCAACGCTGGCGGCGGCAGCAGCGCTGCTGGTGGCAGCAACGGCGGCGCGCAACGCGCTGCTGCTTGGCGGCGGCGCTGGTGCGCAACAACGCGGCGGCGGCGGCAACGCGCTGTAACAGCGGCGCAGCATGATGCTGCTGCGCGCCGGTGCTGCTGCTGCGCTGCTGTGGCTGTTGCCAGCAACGGCGGCAGCAGCAGTGCTGCTGCTTGCAGCGGCAACAGCGGCGGCAACAGCGGCGGCAGGCGGCGGCTGCTGCTGGTGCTGCCGCGCGGCGGCGGCGGCCTTGCTGCTGGCAGCAGCAGCAGCACGGCAGCAGCAGCGGCGGCGCGCCAACGGCGGCAGCGGCAGCGGCGCTGCTGGTGCTGCTGCTTGGCTTAACAACGCTTAGCGGCGGCGGCAACGGTGCTGCTGCTGCTTGGCGGCGGCGGCGCCGCTGCTGCTTGGCGGCAACGCGCGCTGTAACCCAGCGGCGGCGGCGCGCGCTGCTGGTGCTGCTGCTGCTGGTGCTGCTGGCGGCGCGCTTGCGCTGGTGGCAGCAACAACGCGGCGGCGGCGGCGCTGGTGCAAACCTTAGCGGCGTGCTGGTGCGCAGCAACAGCAACGCTGCTGGTGCTGCTGCTGATTGCTGCTGCTGCTGGTGCTGCTGCTGCTTGGCAGCGGCGGCGCTGGTATGCTGTAGCGGCGGCAACGCTGTTAACGCTGCGGTACGCCCGCAACAGCAGCGGCAACAACAGCGGCGCAGCAGCGGCTGCTGCTGCTTGGCAACGCCGCCAACAGCTGTAACGCTGCTGAGTGGTGCTGCTGCTGCTGTGGCTTGCTGCTGCTGCTGCTGCTGCCCAGCAGCGAACCTGCTGCTGCTGCTGTTGGCTGCTGCTGCTGCCAGCAGCAGCAGCGGCGGCTTGCTGCTGCCCAGCAGCGCGCGGCGGCAGCGCAGTGCTGCTGCTGCTGCTGTTGGCAGCGCTGCTGCTGTAACGCTGCTGCTGCACTGCTGGTGTTTGCTGCTGCTGCTTAACGCTGCTTGCTGCTGCTGCTGGCAACGCTGCGCAGCGCTTGCTGTGGCAGCGCTGCTGCGCTGCTGCTGCTGCTGCTTGGCACTGCTACTGCTGCTGCTACTGCTGTAGTGCCTGCTATGTTGCTACCACTGCTACTGCTACTGCTATGTTTAACACCACTACTACTATTACTACTACTGCTGCTGCTGTTTTGCTACTACTACTACTACTACTGACAGCTTACTCTGTAGTTTTAGGGTTGAATCAAGCTCTTGGCCCCGCCTCTTCGCTGGTCGCTACTAGATCCACTCTCCCTGTCACTTGGGCTTTATCGTACCCTCTTCTTGAAGCTTTGTGTAGATTCTGCCATAACACGATAAGAGACAGCACAATAAGTGTCAGGGCCCAAAACTGCTCAACTGCCTTCCAGCATACATCAGGGGGATTACCAATAGACCTGGCTGTCGCCTCAAGCAGTCACTGGACAGGCACCTACAGTCGGCGCTGACCCACCGGCCGGGCTGTGGTTCGGCACGTTGGATTACGTGTGGCCAGCAGTAAAGGCTGGTTGATCAGGCCTGATCAGCCAGCCTTTACTAACTGATCAGCGCTCAACCCAATCTACTTAATGACCCAAGATACCTACAAACCTCACAACTAACCAAAGTGGACTAACCTCACCAAAAAACATTTCACAGGACTCGCCACATTTTGAGATTCAGAACTGGGGAAAAACTGCAACCACAATACCAACCTCGAGACCTACCAGAATGTACGGCCTGCAAAACTAATAAGCCAGGTATCCCAGTGAGGCCATTATCTTCAGGAATAGGGTGTTTATATTTCCATTGTGTCAGTATTTTATACCATTTATTTCCATGTCGTTAGCATGTCCCCCCTATTCCTCCTCTCCTCCAGTATCGTCAGGTTGATTTCCTTTAACCTCTTCCAGTGAGACATTCCCCTTAAGCTCCAGGACTAGTCTTGCAGCAAATCTTAGCACGTTCTCTGATTTCTGGGCGTGTGAAGAGAGGTGTGGAGTTCCAAACTGGTGCTGCATACTTCAATATGGGCCTGACGTACAGAGTCTTGTACGATTCCTTCTTAGGTTTGCCAGGCGCCATATGCTGCCATTTATTGGTTGATGTGAACCTCAGGAGATGTACTCGTTATTTAACTCACCCAGAGATCCTTTTCCTTGAGTAAGGTTTGCAGTCTATGGCCCCCTAGATTGTACTCTGCGGTCTTATTGGCTTTCCCAATCTACATGACTTTGCATTTGGTGGGGTTAAACTCCGGAGCCAGTTTCAGATGAGTTTGCAGACTGTCAAGATCCTTTTGTAGTCCTACTGATCCTCATCTGTTAGAATTCTACGCATTAGCTTCTCATCATCTGCAAACAAGGACACCTCTGAATCCTATCCCTTCCGTCAAGTCATTCCATATACCAGACACAGCACCGGTCCTAGGACTGACCCCTGTGGAACCCCGCTCATCACAGGCACCACTCTTGCACCTCGTCACATGCCATCACTCGTTGTTTCCCTTTTCAGATATTCTCTGATCCATTGCAGTATATTTGCTATTATTTCCTGCCTGCTCCTCTAGCTTTTGCAGTAATCCCATGTGTGGAACTGTATTGGCTTTCACTTGCAGTCAGGAAATGCAGTCACCCCTCCTCTCTCTCTCTCTCTCTCTCTCTCTCTCTCTCTCTCTCTCTCTCTCTCTCTCTCCCTCTCTCGTGTCTTACTGCTGTCACCTTGTCGTAAAGCTCCAGAGTGTTTGTGACACACTATTATCCTTCCTTGAAACCATGCTTGTTATCGTGTATTAGTTCATTCCTTTTAAGTGCTCCACCACTCTTCTGATAATTTTCACTTAACTTGGCATACTCTATATGTTTGTTGCCTTGTTTCGATAGATGTATTAAAGATTGTTGTTAGTAGTGCACAGAGTGCCTCTGCTCCCCTCTCAGGACCCATGGAGAGATGTTGTCAGTCCTACTGCCTACAGGTATTTAGTTCACTTAGTCTCTTCACCTCCTCATCAGTTTGTGTGCATTGTATCCAGCACTTGTTGGTGTATCCCACCATTCCGGGTTTCTGGAGCCCTTTCTGTCTCTGCTGAAAATGCTAATAAATTTCATGCTCAGTTCTTCACCCACTTCTTCTTGGTCGTTCTGGTGTGATCTCTCATTTTTTCCTTACTCAGTCTGATTACCTGGTCCTTGGCTGTTGTTTTCCTCCTGATGTGGCTTTACAACAGGTTTTTGGGTCAGATATGGCTTCCCGATGCTATATCAATCTCGTATTGCCCTTTGAGCCTCCCCTCTGCATCTGTGCATATCTGTTTCTTGCACTTCAGCTAATCTTCCTATTATCCTTATTAGCCTCTCTACACCTTTGGGTGAACCAAGGGCTCATTCTGGTCTTCCCACTGTTTCTGTTTCCGTGTGCATGAACCTCCTCTGCCCTGCCATTTTGTTGTCACGTATTCCATCATTTCATTTACTGATTTTTCCGCCAGTTTCTTTCTCTCTGAGCCTCGTGCAAGAAATTTCTCAGGCCTGTGTATCCCCTCTTTTTGTAGTTTGGCTTCTTCCATCCTACTTGTGCAGCTTCATTCTCCATTGTTAACTCTACTACGTATTCCATGAAGGTCAGGACTAAGTGATCACTACTTCGAGGGTCTTTCATATGTGATATTTTCAATGCCTGAACTACTCAAAGGTGAATATGAGAACCAGTCTTAGTGGTTCATCCTCCTCTCTCTCTCTCTCTCTCTCTCTCTCTCTCCCTGGTAGTGTCCTTAATAATGTTGATGCATGATGTTTTTTAGTACCACTTCCATCATCTTAGCCCTCCATATGATTTCAATCTCCCATTGATTGAAATCATCCACAACAAGTAACTTTGCTCTACCTATATAGGCTCTTCTGGGCACCTCGGCTAATTTATCAACCATTGCTCTGTTACCCTCATCGCAGTCTTGTTTTGGCCTCCTGCTATTTTGTGGTGGGTTATTCATCACTGCAATCACCATCTTGGGATCCCCAGTCTGAAGTGTTCCTACTATGTATTCCCTTGCTTCTTGTCTGTTCTCCCTTCCAACTCCTCAAAACTCCACTCGTTTTTGATGAACAGTGAAACTCCTCAACCCATCTATTCCCTGTATCTTTCTCAGGATCTGATATCCATTTGGAAAGATTGCATCTGTTACTATTCCCGTGATCCTGGTTCCCGTGAGTGCCTCCACGATTCTTTATTCTCTCCTCACACTCATTTGTTGTTCCGTGTACACTGTGTACTATACCTTCACCTTTTCAAAATTGTATTCTGGTAGAGTGGTAAACCTGGCAGGGTATTATATAAGATTGCCGTGTAGGTGTGGGGGAGGGGGCTGTGGTTTGGTTTGTTTTGGGTTATTTTTCTGTGTTGTGTTTTGTTGGTGGTTCTATGGGTGGTTGTGTTTGCTGGTCCTCTCGACTCTGAGGGGCTCCTGGTGACTCTGGAGTCTCTCTCTTTCCTTTTCATATTTATATCATCTCTGTTTTGTCAGTCTGTTCTTGTTCAGTTACAGTCTAGGTACATCTGCTGGAATTTTGTTGTTTCACTGTTTCTCTCCTGAGAATCAATCTGACTGAGTCAGATTCTTCTCCTGGAGCATCTCCTATTCTCTGAAAATTTTGAGGTCATGTGTGTGTGTGTGTGTGTGTGTTTTAGTTACTAGTTGTCAAAGGCACTTGTCGATAGACACTCAGTATGTGGTGGATTTGTGTGTGTGTACCTACCTAGTTGTACTCACCTAGTTGAGGTGCAGGGGTCAGTCAAGCTCCGGCCCCGCCTCTTCACTGGTAGCTACTAGGTCACTCTCCTGAACCGTGTGTGTGTGTGTGTGTGTGTGTGTGTGTGTGTGTGGTGTGTGTGTGTGTGTGTGTGTGTGTGTGTGTGTTGTGTGTGCGCGCGTATGTTGCACGTGCCTGCACTTGTGTGTGCATTTGTCATCACCTATATGTACTCAGTGTTTACAGAGGTCAAGGTCAAATCTTAACTTGTGGCATAACCTCTCAGCTGACCACTTGTCAAGTTCACGCCCTCCCAGCCCTCCCAACGACTTCTTTCCGGCACACTAACCTCTGGTCACATCTTATATCCGTTCTAAGAAAAGCGGGAAATAGTCCCCAGAGATTTTGTATCAAAGATAGGCTGACTTTGCGCACACTAAAGGTTACCCACCTTGATATAGGCCCTGTTTATTGCTCTAAAAGGAATCTATATATGGAACCTGCTCTTTACCCTGAGGTTGAAAAAATATTTCTTGATATCCCTGACTTATCTGAGTTTGTAACATCCACCGTGCCCTGAGTACCTTTTCCCGCCTCTGGTCTAATCCCGCTATCCTACCAATTCCTTTAAGTATATTTTTTTATTACCTCTACCCTGGCTTTTCTGCCTTCTAGTGTCAGAAGTCAGCATCTTCTCATAGTTCTTATCTTTAATCTCTGATACTAGCTTCGTTGCATTCATCTGCACTATCGCCAGTTTTTATACATGCTTTTTCAGGTTCAATACTGGTTCGAGAAGGCTCGACATATATTGTATTTAACGCTCTTATGGGCACCTCCGGCGATATTTGATCACTGCAGTTTGCCCAAATCAGTTTGTAGTCTTTGCTCTTATTTGTCTTTATTTTTCCATGAGTATTTCCACAACAGTAAACAGGGATACTTCTGAATCAGTTCAGTTTGGTATGTCATTCACTTATTGCAGAAACAGTATTGGTGCTAATACCAGTCCTTGCGAGTCCTCCTCATTCTGACAACTCTCTTCAGACAATTCTTATTGTTCCTTCCCCACAAAAAGACTTTAATCCACCGGAGTATATTCCTCTTATTCAACCTCAACTTTTCGCCCAAATCTCTTGTATCGGTGTGAAATGCCTTCTTGCAGCCAAGAAATATAGTTCAACAGGCCCTCTCTCTCTCTCTCTCTCTCTCTCTCTCTCTCTTCTCTTTTTATCTCTACTTCTGTTACTTTTTATATGATTCCAACAGACTCGTAAGATAAGGAAAAGTTTGCCATCTCTGAACCCGTTCTGGTTATCGTTTATAGAACCACTTCTCTCCTGATTATCTTCTCCGTTATCTTGCATGGTATGCATATCATTTATTCTGGTTTACAGTTCCTTTTTAAATATTGGAACTACATTCACTGTGTTCCAGATCTCTGGCAAGTGTTTCCTATCCACTGAGTTGCTGTAGATCTTAGCTACGGGTGATGTGCCTCCTCCCGGTTTGCAGAATCAATGTGACACGTTGTAAGATTCAATCACCTTTGCATGTTGTCAATATGGTGTCCAGTTGATGAGTTGTGCAACATTTGAGTATCTTGATTCTAGAAACGTTTCGCCTGGCAGTGGCTTCTTCAGTCCACTGCAGAGAAAGGTGGAAGAGGAGGAGTTCCCCAAATCAACTATTGCACAACTGTTTTATTTATTAACTTGTCGGTTTTTCTAAACCATTTATTGATAAGATAAGATTAAGATAGATTTCGTTCGGATTTTTAACCCCGGAGTTTAGCCACAGGATAACCAAGAAAGTCAGTGCGTCATCGGACTGTCTAACTTATTTCCATTGGGGTCCTTAATCTTGTCCCCCAGGATGCGACCCACACCAGTCGACTAACACCCAGGTACCTATTTGCTGCTAGGTGAACAGGACAACAGGTGAGGAAACGTGTCGAAATGTTTCCACCCGCCGGAATCGAACCCGGCCCTCCGTGTGAAGCGGGAGCTTTAGCCACCAGGCCACCGGTGGTGTTCAGTTCTATCTGTGTTCCCTGTCCCTTTGTCTCTCTGATATTACTTCTGTATTCACAGAGAACAACATTCTAAATCACTTATTTAGCGCTTCGCTGACTTCCTTGTTATTTCTCTTCAGTTTTTCCTTTCCTTCTGGAGTTGAATTTCCTGATATTTTGCTGACGTATTTTTTCCTGATGTGGCTGTGAAACAGTGTTGGTTCAGACTTGATTTTACTGCTATGTCATTCTCAAATTACTCTCATTCTTTCATCTTACCTTTATATATATTTTTCTGGTTCTCTTCTTTGTCCTTTGCTTCAAATATATTTTTACTCTCTTGTGAGTTTCTTTATTCTTCACTTTGGTTGAAAAAAAACTCTTTTCTTTTATTATTTTCCCTTATTCTTCGGGAATAAACTTCTCCTGCCTCCCGGAGTTTTCCGTCTAGGTGTTCCAAGTCATTAAGTTTCGTTCTCGTTCCTTTTCCCATCGCAGTGCATTCAGTAATTATCTCACTCTATTAAACTTCCTCTTCTAAAGTCTGACTTCTTCAACACTCTACCTACCATCCTACCATTCTTTCCTCGACGTTTGTTCCACAAGTACTCAAAGTTCAGCACTGTTGCTGAACTTTGATACTATTGATCTAAATCCATTTTATCAAATGGATTTATAGTAAATACTGTATCCAGTTTTCCTGGCTCATCTCTTTCTGTCTGTCTGTGTGGCGTCTTTTATTTAAACTGGGTTTGACTATAGTTAGGTTCAGGGTTCCTAAATTTATTTACAAGATCAACAGCCCTCATTTTTTCTCTCATGTGCTTAACATGCAGCTGACAAATAGCGTTTTTCTAACCACCTTCGTCATCTTAACCCTTCACGTTTCCATTCCTTCTGTGTGGTTCCCAGTTTACAAATCTTTTCCTTGTGGTTTCAGTCGTTCCTTCTGCTACTTTCATTATTTCGTTTCAATTTCAGATTCATCATAAGCTGCTTTCTCTTACCATCACATAGGATTTATCAACATTAAAATCATCATCCATCTATCCTCCATGTGTTCAATTTATTCAAATCAGTAGATGTTACAGTATTTTTAATTATTAATTTCACATATGATTTTGCATCATCTGCAGAGAAATTCTAAAAAATTATTCCTTCTTGTTAAGTCATTTTTATAAATTAAAAAGCATTAATGGAGCAAGTACAAATCCTTGTGCACCCCATTTGTGACATCTGCCCTCATGACATTTTTGCTCTTTAGCTTCTCACATTTTTCTCTCAAAGTATCTTATCTATCGACTTAATTTGTCTATTAGTCCTCCTATATTTTGAAGTTTCTAAATTAGTCTTTCATGTGGAACTGTCAAAAGCTTTCTTAAAGCCAAAATAAATACCAAGAAACCATTTCGCTGCAGTGTCGGTCAGATAGATGAGTAAGACATATGTGTGACAGTTACGTGGCTTTATTTTCAAGAGTGTCTGATTCGTTTACCTGTAAAGGAGCTGGATCGCGACGTCACCGGCAAATCAGAAGGCGGCTTGAAAGGACTCATTGAAGATCAAAATGTTTGGGCCAACCTCGACCCCATCACGAAAATTCCATTTGTTAGCTTTGTGATCAGATCACCTTCCCCGAAATCACTACGGCATCTCAGGCACCCCAGTGAAGGTCTGCGCATCTCATATCTCAGGAACAATGAACCAGATTGACTTCACCCACCGCGTCAAGGACCGCCCTTCGGAGAAAAATACTGCCCCAACTGAAGGTCACTCATGAAGGCTGAACCTCGACCTCTCAACCAGTATGTTCCAACTGCAGAATGATCATCCTCCTTCCAGTCACGTGACCTTTCTGGAAGAAATCGTCAAAAGAAAAAAATCGAGGACCAACGGAAAATACTTCCTCCAGGCCCCGACTTACGCTGCAATCACAAGGTTTCAAGCTGACACTCAAAAATTCTCAGGGTTACCCATCAGCCTACTTCTGCTGGCAACTTTATTCAACACTTCCAGACGGAGCTCCCAACAAAATCATGCACTGAATGATGTTCATTCTCATGTAGAACCAACTTTCCTGCAACTTTCATCCCTACAATCAGTTAAATCTTTCTCCTTAAGAGCCTGTCCAGCTGCAGGTTTCCCGAGACCGCACTCTCACCAGAAATAAGAAAATCATCACCAGCTTGAGGCATCACCATCCAATCAAATCCTCCAATCATCACCAATCCAATTGGATCCAACAGCTACTCAACCACTCCCCAGCTCAGCCTGCCACTCCCTTCATACCCGCTGCTACCCCACCTGAGGACAGCTACTCCATCCACGACAAAGAAATTGAAGTAATCAACCACACAACCAGCAAGACCTGAAAAAATTAGCTACTCTCCACTACATAATAACAAGAACAACATACCCGTCAAAAACTCCATCCTGGACTCTGCAACAAAACTCTCAAATAAACCTTTGTTGCCCCTATACATCTTACGACCCAAGTTCAAGATTTTATGAAACAATTTATCGATGACTTCGACAGTTATGCACAACTTACGTACTTAGCAAAGAAAAAGCTTTGGAAATTAGAAAAATGTCATATTCCAATTAACAGAGTAAACTGAGTTCCAGCTGAATTACTGCACCCGCCAACTGTCCTCATCTTGACTGCTGCTACCTGGAGTATACCTAGACGATGTTTCGGGGATAACTTCCCCGTGGACAGGTTCATAACCAGGCCTCGCGATAGATCAGGGTCTGATCAACTGGGCTGTTACCTCCGGCTTCACGCATTTCAACGTAGGAACCACAGCCCGGCAGGTCAGGGTACAGACTTTGGTGTCTGTCAACTCCCTCTTGAAGACAGCCAGGGTCTATTGGTAATCCCCCTTGTATGCTGGGCCCTGACATTTATTGTGTTATCTCTTAGTGTACTCATGGCAACCCAGCTTTAATTGGGGATGTTCGCTTTTATAGGGAGAGATTTCTGTGTTCAGATTGGGGACTAGTCCTTCAGGGTTTTCTAGGATTCTCGCCTGTTTAACAAAGACTCCAGTAACTGAGGTGCCTGACTGTGCTTATACGTGCAGTAAAAGTTCTCTGTATATTCTCCAGATCTACAATCTCGCTTCCTTGAAAAGGGCCGTTAGTGTACAACTATTTCAGCCTAGAGAAACAAGTGATTTAAGAGATTCATCATTGGCTTGGCATCCTTGTTTTGAAAGTTCTCATTATCCATCCTATCATTTTCCTAACAGATTTGATAATAAATTTGTGATCTTCTAAAGTTGAGATCCTCTGACATTATCACTTCTAGGTCCTTCACATAAATTTTCTGCTCTATTGTATGGTCATACTTTGTTTTATACTCCGATCTAGGTTCAATTTCCTCAAGTTTTCCATAACGAGTTTATCAAATTTTGACCTCACTGAACTTCATACATATTGTTTTCTGTGGCCAGATGAAGACTTGGTTAATGTCCGCTTGGAGATTCCAGTGTTCTCCATGGATGACATATGCAAACTGTAGTATCGTCAGCAAAGGATGGCACAGTGTTATGGTTTATATCTCTGTCACATACGAGGATGAGGAAAACGATGGTAGCGAGTACTGTACCTTGTGGAACAGAACTTTTCACTGTATCTACCTCTGACATTGTGTGTTCTGATGGTCAGAAAGTTAGATTCGTCTGCTGCATCATGCACTTCACTGCTGAGTTAAGTCATGGCGCTGTTACTACCACTGAACACCTCTCTCCGCTGCTGTTTTTCGACTATCTCCACTACATTGCTCTCTCCTTAACTGAGAGCTATGAAGCTAACATACTACATACAGACTGAGGACTGACCACCTAAGAACTACTTAAGGGCTATTGGACTAATTACATCCTTCTCATTGTTCTCTAGTCTCCATATTTGCCACCTGTATATTCAACTGAAGAAGCCTACTGTGTAGGCGAAACGTTTGAAATAAAGAATATTTAACTGTTGCACTGTCTTATTCATCAACATACTGTGTTTGTTTGAAAAAAAGTATTTTAAATTATTATGTTTTCCTCTGATAATCCAGTGGTTCATCTGCTCCGTCTGATATAATAACCCATATTATTGTAACTACAAACTGGTAACTCCTTCCAGGTGTCTTTATGTACACAAATAACCCTCACACTGGTGAATGAAACTGATCTAAGTCCTATGTGCGTGTTATTCGTGTATTCTTCCTCTAAATATTCTCACCTATTTGTGTTTGCAGGGATCGAGTCATAGATCCTGGCCCCGCCTCTTCACTGGTCGCTACTAGGTCTCATCTCTCCGTGCTCCATGAGCTTTATCATACCTCGTCTTAAAACTATGTATGGTTCCTGCCTCCACTACATCACTTGCCAGACTATTCCACTGCCCAACAACTCTGTGACTAAAGAATACTTCCTGACATCCCTTTGACTTATATGAGTCTTCAACTTCCAATTGAGACCCCTTGTTTTTGTGTCCCATCTCTGGAACATCCTGTCTCTGTCCACCTTGTCTATTCTTCGCAGTATTTTATATGTCGTTATCATGTCTCCCCTAACCCTCCTGTCCTTCAATGTCGTCAGGCCGATTTCTCTTAACCTTTCTTCGTTGGACATTCTTAGCTCTGGAACTAGTCTTGTTGCAAACCTTCGCACTTTCTCTAATTTCTTGACGTGCTTGACCAGATGTGAGTTCCAAACTGGTGCTGCGTACTCCAGTATGGGCCTGTCGTACACGGTGTACAGAGTCTTGAAGGATTCCTTACTAAGGTATCGGAACGCTGTTCTCAGGTTTGCCAGGCGCCCATATGCTGCAGCAGTTATCTGGTTTATGTGCGCCTCAGGAGATGTGCTCGGTATTATACCTACCCCAAGATCCTTTTCCTTGAGGTTTGCAGTCTTTGGCCGCCTAGTCTATACTGTATCCGCGGTCTTCTTTGCCTTTCTCCGACCTTCATGACTTTGCATTTGGCGGACTTAAATTCGAGGAGCTGGTTTCTGGACCAGGCTTGTAGCTGTCCAGGTCTCTCTGTAGTCCTGCCTAATCCTCATCCGATTTAATTCTTCTCATTAACTTCGCATAATCTGCAAACAGACACTTCTGAGTCTATCCCTTCCGTCATGTCATTCACATATAAGCCTAGTAACGTTATGTATTATGTCTTAAGCAGCAAAACCAATAATGGTTATCCAAGGTCTGAAGAATGGACAGAATGGAGGATAATCAGGTGATCTGGATCCTCTCTACAAGACCCCATTGAAGGAAGGTTTGGCTACAGGTATTTCAGTTAAAACCAACTCTACCCAAGTACTACATCACATTATTGCTCTGTGTCCTCCCTCTATAGAGCAGACCAAAGCCTCGTTACTCTAGCATCCTCCGCCGGTCGCTTATGGAATATATATGAGGGTGGATGAGACCGCCATCACGCTCTACAGATGATCAGAAGGCCATTACTGACCCTAATCTGGATTCCTGAGACACGTCCTCTTGAATTTGTAGACCTTCATTACCTCTCGGGTTTTGTCCCCTGGAACACCACTAGCTGACGTCCGCATAGATGATGTCACAGATGCGACGCCCCTCTGGTGCTGAATACGTCTGCATACCTCTCAAGTTATGTTCCTTCCTAAATCCACAACACTGACATCTTCAGATATACCCGCACTAAAGAGGGTAAAATACCTTTAGATATACCCGCACTAAAGAGGGTAAAACATCTTCAGATATACCAGCACTAAAGAGGGTAAAGCATCTTCAGATATACCCACACTAAAGAGGGTAAAGCAGTTGGGAATGATGGGATTATCTGGAGTTTATCTGGAGAGAGTTCCGGGGTCAGCCCCGCGGCCGTTTTGTGACCAGGCCCCTTTGGTCAGTGTCCCAGGATGCGACCCACCCAGTCGACTAACACCCAGGTACCCATTTTACTGATGGGGAACATAGACAACAGTGGAAAGAAACGTCCAATGTTTTCTCTCTAGAATAGAACCAGGCCTCACGTGTGAAGCGAGAGCGTTAACCACCAGGCCACCAGAGCCCAAAGGTAAAAATGTTAAATACAGGTGAGTTGTGGTTCTGGAGTGGTTAGTGATTTTATTTGACAAATGTATTAAAGATGGAAAGGTACCTAGGAATTAGCAAAGAGTGCGCATAGTTTCTTTACATAAGGTAAAAGGACAAAAAGAGGTGTATGGTAGATTTATTACTGAAAGAATTAGAGTAAGACGGAGAGCAGGATCTCAGATGAACAAGGAGACTTTAGAAAAGGTAAGGGATGCTTAGACCAAGTATTTAGATAAGAGAAAGGAACTATTTTTGTTATGTGGATTTGGAAAAGGCATATGATGGGGTGGATAGAGAAGTAATGTGGTAGATGTTGCAAATGTGTGGAATACATAGTTGGTAGTTTACGGAAAGCAGTTAAGAGTTGGGCCCTAAACAGGGATGCGTGATGATGTTGTAAGAGAAGTGAATGCTCGGGTGTTGGAGGGAGGTGTAGGATTGAAAGTTGTCACAGTTGCTTTTTGCTGATGACACTGTGCTTTTAGGATATTCTGAAATGAAGTTGTAAAAGTTAATAGACGAATTGTGGAGTGTATGTAAAAGAAACAAAAAGTAACCATGGGAAAAAAGTAAGGTTGTGAGGAGGGGAAAGGTAAAAATTTAGATAATGAAAGACTGGATATCAGACTGGAGGAGTATGGAGGAACTGAATGTGTTCAGATATTTGGGAATGGACTTGTCAGCAGATGGGTCTATGAAAGACGACGTAAACCCTAGAAATGACGAGTGGAAAATGGTAGGATTCAGGCACCTATGGAGACAAGAACCCTATCCATGGAAGCAAAAAAGGGGAATATATGAGATTATAATGATACCAAAGCTCTTATATGGATGTGAAGCTTGGGTGGTGAATGTTGCAGCAAGGAGAAGGCTCGAGGTAGTGGAGAAGTCGTGTCTCAGAACAATGTGTAGTGTGAATATTATGCAGCCCTCTGGATAATACTAAAAGTATTATCCAGGGCTGAGGAGAGGTTGTTGAGGTGGTTCGGACGTTTAGAGAGGCTAGAACGAAATAGAATGACTTGGAGAACCTATAAATCCGTAGTGGAAAGAAGGTGGGGTAGGGGTCATCCTAGGAGGAAGTTGAAGTGGTTTAAATGCAAAGGGCTTAGACATCCAGCAAGCGTGTGTGAGAATGTGTGTGTGACTTGACGTGCTGGAGTCTGATCAAAGTAACATTTGTGAAGGGATTCAGGGAAACCGGCTAGCCGGACTTGAGTCCTGGAGGTGGGAAGTACAGTGCCTGCACTCTGAAGGATACGTGGAGATGTGTTGCAGTTTTTGAACTGCATTGTCGGCACGCCTCTGGCAAGACAGTGATGAAGTGAATGACAGTGAAAGTATTTCTTCTTCTTCAAGTCAAGCTACCTCGGTGGGAGACGGCCGGTTTTAGACACAATATATTAAAAAACCCCAACCGGACCTAAAATAGATATTTCCTCAAAAATTATCAAATGCATTGATATACTTTTATATCATTTGCATTCTTCATCAAACTTAGCATCACAGTATATCATAAACTTACTAAAATTAATGGAATATAATATAGCTTAATCTTACTTAAACTACCTTAAGGCAATGTAAATTTAGTATTGTTGAACATTAATGGAATATATTAATTTCGTTTTCAGATTAATTTTCAAAGAGTCATTGAAATGTTGATTTTACGCTCTTTGTTGCATATTATGTTCGTTTGCAATATGAATGCATATAAACTCACTGGCCACTTTATTAGGCACACCTTTCTAGTAATGGGTAGAAACCCCCTTTTAAACAGCCTGAATTCGTGGCATGGATCTAAAAAATTCCTTCGAAATCCTGGTCCATGTTAACGTGACAGCATCACGCAGTTGCTGCGGATTTGTCGGCTGTATTTTCATGCTGTGAATCTCCCGTTCCATCACATCCAAATTCTCCCCTCAAGGGAAGTTCCTTGACGCTGGTGAGGGCTCTTGATCTAGGGAATTGAATCTGTGCTACGGTTCCCTGAATTGAGCCTGAATATCTTCCATCCCCTCCGCATGCCCTGTATAATCCTACAGGTTTAGTGTCCCCACGATTATAATAATATGCCAAATTCTAACTCAGACATGTGTATGTCGCACCAGAAATCGCGATTGTTAAACCAGGCGACGATTTTCCAGTTTTCAACTGTCCAGTTTTGTGAACCTGTGCCCACTGTAGCCTCAATTTCCTGATCTTACCTGAGAGAAGATGAACCTGGTATAGTTTTCTGCTGCTGTAGCCCCTCTACTTTAAATGTCAACACGTGCATTCAGAGACGATGGTCTACGTACCACTATTGTAACGTGTGGTTATTTGGGTTACTGTCGCCTTCCTATCAGCTTGACCCATCTGGCCATTCTTCTCTGACCTTTTTCAATACCAAATAATTTTCGCCCCCAGAACTGCCGCTCACTGGATGTTTTGTGTTTTTCACACCATTCTCTGTAAACTCTAGAGACTGTTGTTCATGGAAAATCCCAGGAGATCAGCAGTTTCTGAGATACTCAGACCAGCCCGCCTATCTGGCACCAACAATTATTCAACCATCAAAGTCGCATATATCACATTTCTTTCCTATTCTGATGTCTAGTCTCCACAACTGAACCTCTTGACCTTCTCTGCATGTCTAGGCATTGAAGTGATGCAACATGATTGGCTAATTAGATATTTGAATTAACGAGGTATACCTGGGGGTTTCGGGGCTCAACGCCCCTGGACAGTCTGAGACCAGGCCTCATGGCATGTGTTCCCAATAAAGTGACCACTGATATTATTAAATTATAATATATATATATATATATATATATATATATATATATATATATATATATTATATAATCAATGAAATCACGAAACAAGTGATTTTTCCAGAGCCCTGATGAACTGTACTCAAGGATTCTAAAGGAATGTAAAGAGGAACTTAGCAAGCCTTTGGCTAATCTTTTTAACATATCACTACAAACTGGCATTGTGCCAGATAAGTGGACAATGGCAAATGTAATACTTATTTTCAAAGCAGGTGGCAGGTCCTTAGCTTGAACTATAGACCAATAGCCTAACCTCCATAGTGGAAAATTTATGGAATCAATAATTGCCGAGGCAGTTCATAGCCACCTGAAAGCATAAATTAATCAAAGAACTTCAGCATGGTTTACAAAGGGGCGTTCTTGCCTTAGGAATTTAGTAACTTTTTACTAAGGTGTTTGAGAGTGATCATGGTAATGAATATGATATTGTGTACATGGACTTCAGTAAGGCTTTTGACAGGGTCTCACAGCAGAGACATTAGGAAAATTAAGGCACATGGAATAGGAGAATTTTTCCTGGATAGAGGCATGGATGACAAATAGGCAGCAGAGAGTTTGCATAAATAAGAAGAAATCAGAGTGGGAAACGTCACGAGCGGTGTTCCACAGGGGTCAGTGTTGGGCCCTGTTGTTTACAATCTACATAAACGACATAGATGAGAGCATAAAGAGCGACATAAGCAAGTTTGCCGATGGCACCAAAACAGGCCGTCAATTCATTCTGACGAGGACATTCTCCCGGAAAATTTGAATAGACTAATGCAGTGGTCTGAGAAGTGGCAGATGCAGTTTAATATAGACAAATGCAAAGTTCTAAATGTTGGACAGGACAATAACCATGCCACATATAAACTAAATATGTGAAACTTAATATTAAGGATTGCAAACAATATTTAGGAGTTCTGTTAGCAGTAATCTGAAACCAAGACAACAGTGCATAAGTGATTCAAAAAAATTTTATTTTAAAAATTTAAAAAACAGAAAAATTTTCCCCGGCCCTGATAAGGTCTAAAGGGACCCCAAAAATTGTAAAAATTTTTTTTAGCCCTTTTGGAATTTTTTAACTTCCTAAAACCAAAAGGCCCAAAAAGGGGAAAATAAAAATTAATTTTAAAACTTAAAAATCCGGGGTGGCCCTGGTTCCAAAAAATTTAGGCAAAAACCGAAATTAAATTTCCAAAAAAGCAAAAATTAAAAAAAGGGAACTTCCCCGAAATTTTAAAAGGGGGTTTTGCCGGTTTAGTCCCAATTTTAAGGGGGAGACAAATAATAAGTGTTCAGGCCCAAAGGCTTTTAAAAGCCTCCCACCAAAACTTTTAAAAAAAATTAAGGCACTTGGGTTTTCCCGGAGGGGAATGACAAATAGGGAAATTTGAAAATGGAAAAAATCGGGGGGCTGGGTTTGGGTATTTTGGGGTTTTTTTCTCCATCACTAATGGGGAAAAAAGCCGCTTTTCCCGTGGACCCGGGAACATTCCCTTTTGGGAAAATTTAATGCAATCCCCGTTCTTCTCGAATATAAAAAACGTTTAAATTTCCCCACCCTTTTGAAATAATGAACAATTTGGCCAAAAATTTTTAACTTTCAGAATTTAAAACCCGGACAAAGTCAAATTTCTCCAACGTCCTTGGTTCTACTTAAGTTAAATAATAAAAATTCATTTCCAAATATTTGGTTGGTTCTTTTTAAGCTAGCGGGCCCCATTTCTAACGGAACGAAGGGAATTTTCAAAAACTACGGGGTTCAAACCCCCCCCGTTGGCCTTTTTAATTCCCTGAATTTACTTTAAAACGAAAAAATAGTTAACTTTAAAAGGGAACGGAATTTGGGGTTGTTTGGGGCAAAATTCTTGAAAATTTAAAACAATTTTAAATTGGAAAAATTTTCAAAAATTGGGAAAAAACTGGAAATAATTTATATAAAAAAACCCAACTTTTTGAAAAAATTTTAAATTTTAAAAAAATAATTTAATAAAATATTTTGGGGGGTTAAAACCTGAACCCCCACTTTCGGGTTTTTTTTCCTTTCTTAAAGAAAAATTTTTTCCCCGGCTGGGCATTCACTTAAGTTTCAACCCGAAACGTGGTCTGAAAGTGTTCCTTTTTTCAAGTTTTTAAATGTTTCCCAAACGGGGCCACCCAACTTGCTAAAAACCTTGCCCCTCCAAAAGAAATTACCATCCCCCCAGGGGCCCAAAACCCTCTTCCCGTGGGGTAAATTTTTTCCATTCCCACCCTCGGGGAAAATTTAACCCCCCAAGGTGAAATTTAAAATCCTGGGTTATATTTAAAAATTAATATTAAAAATTTTATATAAAAAATTTTTTAATATAAAACTTTTTAAATTTTTTTTTTATAAAATAAAAATATATAAAATTAATATTGCGAAATAAGGCAAATTTTTAAATAAATTTTTTCCCTTTGGGATTTAAGTTTTGGATCAAATTTTGAAATCTTTTTCTATTAACCTAAAAGGAAAAAATTTTTCCCGGTTTTTTACCCCTTAAAAGAAACATAAAAATTTTTTTGGGTTATTAACATAAAAAGGCGGTTTTATAAATAAATTAAAGAATTTTTAAGTTTTTTGGCCAAAAATTAAAATTTTTTCAAACTTTGAAAAAAAAATTCTTAAAACGATAAAAAAATTTTAAAAAGGGGCCTTAAAATTTTAAAATATTTCCTTCAATTGAAGTTTTAATTTTATTTTTTTGGGGAATAAAAAAAAAATTTAAAAAATATATTAATAATTAAATATAAAAAGTTTTGTTTTAATATTTAGATTAGAATTTTGTTTTTTAAATACGCCCTTTTCATTTCTTGTAAAATTGTTTTCTTTAAAAAATTTTAATTCTTTTAATTCCCCCAACAGAAAAAACGTTAAAATAATAAGTTTGAAAATTTCCCCTTTTAAAAAGCGTTTAACGGGGTTAACTTTTAATTTTTAAACCAAACCTTTTTAAACCCGGGGTTTTTAAAAATTTTTTGAAAAAATTTTTAAAAACCTTTTTAAAGGGAATTGCTTTTGTGGGGTAATTTTTTTAAAAACCCAAGAAAATCGTTTTTAATTTTTTAAAGGGGAAAGAGGGCTGCCCCTTTGACGGCCCGGGCATTTAACTTTAAACCCCTTTTGCCGGCTACTGTAAAATTTTTTTCCACCCTTTGACTGCCCCTTCCAAAAATTTCCCTTTTTGAAAATTTAACCACAAACATCGAACCTTTAAAACCTTTGTTCCTAAATCCTAAAATTTTTTTTTATTGTTTTTGAAAAGGGAAATTGTTCCCGTTTAACACAACTGGGGAAACGGACGTGACCAAACCCCAGGAATTTTATGCGGGTTACCACAACCAACGGGGAATTTCTTTAATGTTTGGTTCTCAGCCCCAGAACGGGGAACTGTTCAAAAGAATTTGTTTACTGTTAATTACAAAGAATTTTAGGTTAAAAACCCATAAAAAGGGAATTTTTACCAAAAGAATTTTTACTGCTGTTCCAAAAGCCTGGGGGAAAATTTTTTACTTTGGGTTAGAAAACCCCAGAATTTGTTAAGGTTATTACAAAGAAGAATTTCTGGGAAAAACCCCGGGTTTTGAACTCGGGGGTTTTAACAACCCAAAACCCTTTCCAACCCCAACAACCCCAGAATTTTTGGATATCACCCTGTCCCCCAACAGGCCCCAGAATTTTTGGATTGTTTTTCAACCCCAGTTTGGTTTAGGGTCGTTCCCCTTTCCAATCTGGCCTTTCACCCCTTGGTTTTTTCACCGCCCCAAATCGGGCCATTGCCTGGTTTTAAACCCCCCAAACTTTCCCCTCTTCGGGGTTTAAAAAACCCAGAATCTGTTACGGACCAAAACCCAAAGGAAATCTTTTTAAAATGCCCCGGGTTCCCACAAAGAAACTTGTTAAGGGGTTTTCCAACCAACCAACCCCAAAAAATTTTAAGGGTTACCCAACCCGGGGAATTGTTCCGGGGCTCCCAAAAAAATCTGTTCCCAAACCAAAACCCTCGAACCCTGTTCCTCTCTTTTAGCAAACCCCGGGAATCCTGTTTCTTTTAAACAAAGAATCTGTTCCCCCATCGGGCCCACAACCCCAAAAACGGTTAAAAACCTTTTTTCCAAACCCCAAAAAAAGGGTTATTTTAAAACCCCAAATTTTAATTTCTGGTTTGTTTACTACAACCCCAAATTGGGTTCCCCTTAAAAACCAAAACAACCCCCAGAAAATTGTTAAAAAAATTTCAAAAAAAGGTCCCCAAGAACCCTTTTAAAACCTTTTTTTGGCTTTTTTACTAAAACCCCAAAAGGAAAATTGGGAATTTTGAAAATAAACCCAAGAATCTTTACTCTTTTAAAACCACAACCCCAAGGGGAATTTTGGTTAGCCTGTTTCCAAAACCCCAGAACTCTTTCTACGGCTTTAAACCCCCCCAGAGGCGGGTTCCTGGTTCCCGGGAAACCCCCGGGAAAGAAAGCTTAAAATCAACCCCGAATCGGGTTCCTCGTTAAAAAACCCCCAGAATTGTTACCCCTGTTACCACCCCCCAAAGAATCGGTTACTCCCTCTGTTAAAACCTAAAAATTTTCCCAAATTCCTTTTACCACAGCCCTGAAAAGTTTTTTTGTCCCCTACAAACAGCCCCCCAAATTTTTAAAACCCGGGGAACCACAATTTCCCGGGAATTTTCCCTGCCCCGTTCCCCCCGAATCGATGTTTGTTCCCAACCCCAAAAATCTTTCCCGTTAAAAACCAAACCCCAAAGGGGGGGTTTCCCCGGTTGTTACAAACCCCAAAACGTTATGTTTTCCACAACCCCAATCTGTTACTTTTGGGTTAACCAAAGGCCCCAAATTTTCTTTCTGTCGGGGTTTTGGACTCTGTTACTGGGTTCCAAACCCCCTTTTATCGTAAAAAACCCCGAATTTTACTTCGTTAAAACCAAATCCCAGAACTTTACTTTTTTCCCCCCCAAATTCTGTTTAACGTTTTAAAAACCCCAAATTTTTACCTTCCGAAACAACCCCAAAACCCCGCTTTTTAAAAAACAACCCAAAACCCCCTTTTACCCCGGAAACCAAACCCCAAATCTTTTTATTGTCTTTAAACAACCCCAAAATTCTTTTTACTTCTTTCCACAACCCCAGTTTGTTACCTGTTACAACTTCCCCAAAAAGAATTTTTTTCCCTTTTACAAAACCCCGAATCTTTTTCCTTTCTTAAACCTCAGCCCCAATTGAAAATTGCTGTTAAACAATTTGGAATTTTTACCCTTTAAATTTTAAAAACCCCCAAATCTTTTAATTTTTTCACAAAATTTTTAGCTGTTTTACCAAAAAACCCCAAATTTTGGGGAATTTTCCCTTTTTTTAACAACCCCCAAATTTTTCCCTTCTGTTACACCCCGAATTTTTAAATTTAAAAACCCGGGCCCTTTTCCTCTATAAAACCCAAGGGGGAAACCTTAACCGTTTTGTTCCCAACGGGCCCCGGGCCTTTGTTTTTCCCCCAAAACCCCCAAAACAAATTTTGGGTAAAGAAAATTATTAAAACCTAAACCCTTTTTTTATTGGGGCCAACCCCCCGTTTTGTCCCCGGGGTTTACCCCCCCAAACGAAATGGTTAAAACCCCAAAAAATTTTCCTTAAAAAATGTCGTTATTAACAACCCCAAATTAAGAAATTTTTTACCAAATTTTAACCCGACACTATAAACAGAATCTTTATTTCTGGTTTGTTAAAACAACCCCAGCGGTACGGTTTTTAAAGAACGGGGCGTTGTTACCAAAACCCCGAATTTTAGGGGGCTTTTCCCCAAAAATTTAAAAATTTGTTCCTTCTGAAACAAAAGGGGGAATTGCGGTTGGGGCCCTTAAACCCCGGGAATTGGTTACCCCCCTGAATAAAAGAATTGTCGTTGGAACCCAGTCCCTTTCACAAAACCCCCCGTCGTTATTTTCTTTTCCAAACCCCAAAAATTCCATTCTGTTACCCCCAACCCCCAGAATCGCTAAAGCTGTTTAACAACCCCAGAACTTTAAATTGTTTGGAACCCAGCTTTTAACTTCCCGAACCAACCCCAAAAATTTTTGTTTAAAATTTTCCTTTCCAAAAAAATTTTCCCCGCTCTATTGTTCCAAAACCCCCAAAAAAATCGTTAATTTTCCCCTTATAAAACCCCCAGGCCCGGGCATTTTGTTACCACTTACCCAAAAAGGAAATTTTTTTTTTAACCCCCCCCCTTTTTTCTGTCTTTTAACACCCCAGAACCTTTTTTGCTGTTACCACAACCCCAAAATTTCGTACGTCTTTTAACCACAGCCCCAGAATCTGTTACTGTTACCAAAACCCCCAAAAACTGTTATTTTTGTTCCCAAACCCAGAATCTTTACTGTTCCCAAAACCCCAGAATCTGATTGCTTTTACAACCCGAAATCTGTTTTTTCTGTTCCAACCCCAGAATTGTTACTTGTTCCCAAAACCCCAGAAATCTGTTATTGTCTGTTCCCAAAACCCCAAAATCTGTTACTTTTTGTTCCACAACCCCAGAATCTTTTATTTCTTTTCCAAAACCCCCGAATCTGTTACTTTACTAAAACCCCAGAATCTGTTCTGTCTTTACCACAACCCCAGAATCTTTTCTGTCTGTTCCACAACCCCAGAATCTGTTACTGTTGTTCCCAACCCCAGAATCTGTTATTTTGTTACCACAACCCCAGAATCTGTTACTGTCTTTTTCCACAACCCCAGAATCTGTTATTGTCTGTTCCAAAACCCCCCCAAGAATCTGTTACTGTTACTAAAAACCCCAGAATCTGTTATTTTGTTACCAAAACCCCCAAAATTTTTGGTTCGTTACCACAACCCCAGAATCTGTTACTGTTACTCAACCCCAAAAACTGTTCCCGCCCCACAACCCCAGAATCTGTTACTTGTTACCAAAAACCTCAGAACTGTTTCTTTTATTTTAAACCCCGGAATCTGTTACTGTTCCCAAAACCCCAGAATCTTTTTATTTCCCTGTTAAAACCCCCGGGAAACTGTTACTTTCTGTTACCCCCCAAAACCCTTATTTCTGTTAAACCCCAGTCTTTACTTCTGTTACCACAGCCCCAAAAAACTGTTTTTTCTTTTAACCAAAACCCCCAAATTTCTTACTGTTAAAAAACCCCAGAATCTGTTACTTCGGGCCCAAAACCCCAAAAACTGTTATTTTCCTGTTCCCAACCTAGAATCTGACTTTTTAAAACCCCGAATCTTTTACAAAATTTTACCAAAAGGCCCCAAAAACTGTTACTGTTTTCCCAAAACCCCCAGAATCTGTTATGTTCCCACAACCCCAGAATCTTTAGGGTTAAAAACCCGCCACAACCCCAAAACTTTTTGCTGTTCCCCAACAAACCCCATGCACACAACATCAGCAACATGTTAACAAACAACATCAAAAGTAACAAAAAAAACAAAAAACCAAAGAACATCCCCAAAAATAAAAATATAAAAAGCAACATGCACACAAAAAAGCAACATGCTCAAACATAAGCAACATCCCTCCAACATAACATGCACACAACATAAGCAACATGCTACAACATCCCCCCAACTTTTTTTCCAACATAAACCATGCTCACAAATAAAAAACATGCACACAACATCAGCAACATGCACAAACATAAGCAACATGCACACAACATAAACAACATGACACAACAAAAACAACATCCCCTAAACCAAAAATCCCAAACATGCAAAAAGTTTTAAAAATGCACACAAAAAAGGGGCCAGACAAAATAAAAACATTAAACATAAGAACATGTCCAAAACATCAGCAACATGCCACAACAAAAAAGCAAACTTTAAAAACTTTAAAAAACATTGCACACAACAAAAAGCAACAGGGCCACAACATCAAAAATGCACAAAAATTTTTCCAAATGCAACATAAGCAACATCCCAAAACATCAGCAACATGCACAAACATAAGCAACATCCCACACAAATAAAAAAAACCCAACATCCCAAACATAAGCAACATGCACACAAATAAGCAACATGCACACAAAAAAAACCCAAATGCACACAAACCAACATGCACACAACAAAAACAACATGCACACAAATAAAAGCAAAACACAACAAAAACAACATCCCAAAAATAAGCAAAATGCACACAACATAAGCAACATGCCACAACAAAGCAACATCCCAAAACATAAGCAAATAAAAAATGACACAACATAAGCAACATGACACAACATAAGCAACATGACACAACATAAGAAACATGCAAACAACATGAAATTTAACACAACATAAAAAACATGCACAAACATAAAACATTCACAACATAAGCAACATGCAAAACAATTATGACAAAACATCAGCAACATGCCACAAATAAGCAACATGCACACAACATAAGCAACATGACACAAAAAAATACAAATAATCATACAAAATCAGCAACATGCAAAACAAAAACAGCCAAAAAAAATGCACAAATAACCAACATCCCACACAAACCAACATGCAAAATAACAACATCCCCCGGGAATAAATGTAAAACAACAAAAACAACATGCCACAACATAAGCAACATGTACACAACAAAACAACATTACAAATAACAACATGACACAACAAAAGCAACATGCACCAAACATAAGCAACATGACACAACATAAGCAACATGCTCACAACAAAAGCAACATGCCAAAACCCAAAGCAACATGCTCAAAACCCCAAAAGCAAAAATGAAACACAAAAACCAAGCAACATGCACACAAATAAACAACATGCTCAAAACCCAACAACATGCAAAACCCAAAAACAAATGCCAAAACATAAGAAATTTTTCCCACAACATAAGCAATTTACAACATAAGCAACATGCCACAACATAAAAACCTTAAGAACACAAAAAAAAGGGGCCCCTTTCCCAACACACACAAACAAAATACAGAATTATAAACAACATACACACACCAATACACAAATATCCACATACACAGGCCATACAAACTACATACTCAACATATAAAAACCCAAAAAAAACCCATACCACTAAACTGGATACACACCATATAAACGTCCTCACAACTCCCCATATACACCCCAACATTTTCCCAAACCTACAACATAAAAAAAAATACAGCCAACATGAAAACATACCCCCCCACATATACCACTAATACACCCACATCCAGCTGGGATTGCAGCGTCGTGCGTTATATACAAAAGATGTATTCACTGACATCAATTGATGGATAACTTAGATAATGAAAAAAGTTTTGATACACTTTTCCCCCGCCCCCCCTCTCTCTCTCTCCTCCTCCCCTTCTCTCCCCCTTCTCTCTCCTCCTCCTCTCTCCCCCTCTCTCTCCCTTCCTCTCTCCCCTTTTCTCTCTTTCCCTTCCTTTCCCCCCTCTCCCCCCCATTTTTTAACACAAGTGTTTTCCAGGGTCAGGAAAACACCCTTTCACCTTTATTGGCAAGCTGACTTGTCCTACATCAGCTCTTTTAAAAAGTTTTTTTCTGTTATGAGACAATTAGAGAATAGCATGGTTGGAGCCATCTTAAACCAGTAAATTTCATTTTGGTTAACTATTTTGGGTTGATTTTTTTTTGCAGTACGAACATGTTCTGGGACCTGAGTATTCTGGGAAAATGAATGACCCCCAGATGTAGTGATGTTCTGGGGGGAAGGGGTACAACCAAAATTAGTTGCTTTTTGTTCCCCTCTTGTTTTGTAGATGCTCATTTCCCGCTGACCACGAAGTGGAGCCTTTTTGGGGTACTTTGATAGTTTTGGCCTTTACATGACTGAAAGGCCCCCCAAATTCCTGCGGTGTTAAAGGCTCTGCTAAAATTTTGCCCGGGAACTGCCCAGGCTGGGTCCGGACGAGAAAAGTCGTCTTGCTCTGTTCTCATTTTTCAAAAGTAAATGAGATGGGGGGAGGGGGGGCCCGCAGCCCAAGAAAGTGGAAATAATCGGGGTGTGGGGTGCATTTTGCCCCTTAAAATTTTTTTCCCAGTCTCTACTATCGAGCAGATGGGACATACGTCTAAGTGTTGCAAGTTTCCCTGGTCTTTTTGGGCGGGTTTACTCGTGGTTCTTAAAGTCAGTTTGAATAACATTTTCCCCCAAGGATAAACATTACCCCCGGGTTCCAACATTTCCATTCATTATAACCACTGCCCCAGCAATACCTCGTGGTGTCTAGAGAAAAAACCAGGTTTTCTCAGAAGAAAAATGTAACCGCCACCCGTTTTCCCCAACAAATTTTTTGCTGTAAGCTGGTATTGATATTTTTTAACACCCGACATTTCCCCCTTTTGGATAAGTAAATGTCAGAGTATGAATTGTCTGTTACGTTTTTAAGAACCAGCTGAAGGTCAATAAAGCAGACATTCTATAACAATGGCCAAGTACAATGCCCGGGAACATTTTCAACCAGTAATGTGTTTTGGGTTGACTTTTCCCCCTTGAGAACTACTCATCCTAAAAAGTAATCACTGGGGAGATAAAAGCGCCGAGCCTTTTCCCTAGTGTTTGCACCCTTCCCAAAGAGCCCCTGGTGCCATATTCGGTCGAAAGCATCAGTGATAATCCCAAATAGTTGACAGCCTTTACAGCAAATCAGCAACAAGTGACATTTTTTTCCCTTGGAAGCCATATTGACGGCCCAACCAAAGACGGGGTGGTGATCAAAATGAGCTGTCATCTGCCGGGGTTTTCTTCAAAATCTTCCCGATTGACAAGTGACACTAGTCTGTATTTTCGGGATTTCTTTTTCGGGCTCTTTTTTTTGTGAAAGGAAACATTTGCCTCTTTCCAGAGGCCTTTTAAACTGTGCTGGGAAAAGGGAGTGAGTTAGAGGTGCTCCTAGCTGGTCTGCACATTTACTCAACAATTTTGGGGGTTTCCCATCCCCAACAGATTTCCGGGTTTCCACTTTTGGAAAAAACCCCAACTGCCATATCCCCCAACAACTTTGACCAGTTTTTGTCAACCAAGGATTTTTCCCTTGGGTTTGGAACTTGCATCTTGGCAAAAGTGTTGACAAAGAGGACAGTTTTCCCAACGAAGAGATCCCCCTTTCTGCCAATTTGGGGTAAAAATTTTCTAGGTAAAAACCCTTTGTCTCTTGATAAGAACCCCCAGGTTTTGAAGCCCACCTGGGGGGCCATTTGTGTGTGTGTGTGTGTGTGTGTGTGTGTGTGGGTGTGTGTGTGTGTGTGTGTGTGTGGTGTGTGTGTGTGTGTGTGTTTTTTGGGGGGCCCTCCCATTTTGGATATGGCCTATTTTTGGGACTTCCCTTTTCCCAAACAGTTTTCCCCGGGGGTTCCTTTTTTTGGGGAGGCTTCACCCCTTCCCCAAAACCCTTTGATTTACAATGGAGTGTCCACAAAAACCCAACCAGTGCTGACTGGGCTTGAAAACTCCCTGGGGGATGTGTTTTTTGTTGGAGATTGGGGATATTTTCAGTATAACTATCCCCTTTGGGGGAAAATAAAAATTTGAGATGGGGTTTTGAGAAAAGGGCCCAGCCCCCCTTTTCCACAGTAATGTAATGTGTGTGGGTTCTTACCTAGTTCTGCTGGAATCTTGTGTTGTAAAGTCAGCCTTGTGGGGCAGATGACAAACATAACCGGGGGGGCTGCAAGTGATTATTCCTTCAGATAGATCACTCACTACTGGGTTGGGGGGAGGGGGGCCAGAGATGTGAATAGGGAAATCAACAGTTTTATGTAAAGAAATTTCTCTCTCCCCTCCCCCTCCCCCTCCCCCCTCCCCCTCTCTCTCTCCCCCTCCCCCTCCCCTTTTTATCAACAAAACAATAACCATCCCTCAACTGCCACATTTACCACTTTCTATAACTCTATCACCCCCACCCATCACATCACCCACCAAAACCCACCTTTTAAATTTCTTTTTCCCCTGCCCCTCTCAGGGGGGGAAGATGTAGGTGAAAAGCAGAGTCAAGCCCCGAGTACGATGTAGTGGATATAGTTAAAAAAGGGGGGGACCCCGGGGGATACTTTTAATTGGCCGAGAAAATTTTTTTCCCAAAATTGTCATAACCCCTTGAACCGAGAATCTATATCTCCCCAATTTTCTTTTATCTGCCTCATACCCGACTAAAGAACATAAAAAAAATCAGCGGGCCCCTCTGGCCCGGGTTGAGGCGGTCCATTTCCCCCAACCGGCAAGCCAACGCCCCCCTAGTCATCCCCACTATAAACCGGGTTTTTTCCCCCAAACTCCAAAAAAAAATTTTTTTTTTTTTAAATTTTTTAAACCCTTTTTTTTTCCCTTTTTTTTTTTTTTAAAAAAAAAATTTTTTTCCTTTTAAAAACGGGTTTTAAAAATTTTTTTTGGGGGGGGTTTGGGTTTTCGGGGCCCCCCTAATGTTTTTTTGTTTTTTTTTGGGGGGGGTTTTTTTAAAAAAAACCCCCCCAAAAAAAAAAAAAACCCCCCAAACCCCCAAAAAACCGGGCAGGGGGTTTTTTTAAAAAAATTTTTTTGGGGTTTTTTTGGGGGGGTTTGGGGGAAAAAAAAAGGGGTTTTTTTTTTTTTTTTGGGTTTTTAAAATTTTTAAAAAAAAATTTTTTTTTTTTTTTCCCCCCAAAAAGGGGGGAAGGGGTTAAAAAGGGGGGGGGAAAAAAAGGGGGGGGGAGGGGGAAAACCCAAAAAACCCCCTTTTTTTTTTTTAAGGGGGGAAAAAGGGGGGGGCACAAAAAACCCCCACCCAAAAAAACCCAATTTTAAAAAAAAAAAATATTTTTAACAAAATTTTCCCCCGGGGGGTTTTGGGGGGGGTTTTTTTTGGGGGGGGGTTTTCCCGGGTTTAAAAAAAAGGGGAAAAGGGGGGGGAAAAAAAAAAAAAAGGGGGGGGGGCCCCCCGAAAAAGGGGGGCAAAAACCCCCAAAAAAAAAAAAAAAAAAACAAAAAAAAAGGAAAGGGTTCAGAAAGGGGGGTTGAGAAACCCAAAAAAAGGGGGCCCGGGGGGGACCCAAAACCCAAAAAGGGTTTTTTTCCCCCCCCCAAAAAAAATTTAAAAAGGGAAAAAAAAAGGGGGCCCCCCAAAGGGGGAAAAAATTTTTAAAAAAAAGGGGGGGGGGAAAAACCAGGTACCTTTGGGGCCCCCCCCCCCGGGGGGGGGGAAAAAAAATTGGAACCCACCAAAAAAAAACCCCCCCAAAAACCCCCCCAAAGGGGGGGAAAAAAAGGGGGGAAAAAAAAAAAAAACCCGGAAAAAAAGGGGGTTTTTTTAAAAAAAAAAGGGGCCCCCCAAAAAAAAAAAAAAAAGGGGGGGGAAAAAAAGGGGGGCCCCCGGGGAAAAAAAAATTTTTTGGGGGAAAAAAAAAAACCCAAAAAATTTTGGAAAAATTTTTTTTTTAAAAAAAAAAAAAAATTTGGGGGAAATTTTTAAAAATTTTAAAAAGGGGGAAAAAAAAGGGGGAAAAGGGGGGGGGAAAAAAAAGGGGGGGGGGAAACCCCAAAAAAATTTTTTTTTTAACCCCCACCAAAAAACCCTTTTTTTTTTAAAAAAAAATTTTTTTTTCCGGGGGGAAAAAAACCCCCTTTAAAAAAAAAAAAAAATTTTAAAAAAAAAGTGCCGGTTTTAAAAAAGGGAAAAAAAAAAAAAAAAATTTAAAAAGAAAAATTTTGGGGGAAAAAAGGGGGGTTTTTTTTTTTAAAAAAAAAAAAAAATTTTTTTAAAAAAAAAAATTTTTTTTTAAAAAAAATTTTTTAAAATTTAAAAAAAATGGCAAAAAAATTTTTTTTTTTTAAAAAAAATTTTTTGGGGGGCCCCCCGGGGGGGGGGGGGGGGAAAAAAGGGGGGGGAAAGGGCCCCGGGAAAAAATTTAAAATTTTGGGAAAAAACCCCCTTTTTTAAAAAAAATAAAAAAATTTTAAAAATTTTTAACTTTAAAAATTTTTTTTTTTTAAAAAAAATTTTTAAAAATTTTAAAAAAATTTTTATTTCAAAATTTTTAAAAAAAAAAAAAAAAAAAATTAAAAAAAATTTAAAAAACCCAAAATTTTTTTTAAAAATTTTTTTTTAAAAAAAATTTTAAAAATTTAAAAAAAAAAAAATTAAAAAAAAAAAATTAAAATTTTTTTAAAAAAAATTTTAAAAAATTTAAAATTTTTTTTTATATAAATTTTTTTTAAAAAAAAATTTTAAAAATTTAAAATAAAAAATAAAATTTTAAAATTTTTGGGGGTTTTTTTTTTTTCCCCAAAATTCCAAAGGGGGGGGGTGTTTTTTCCCCCCAAAATTTTTGGGGGAAAAAAATTTTTTTTGGGTTTTTTTTTAATTTTAAAAATTAAAATTTTAAAAAAGGGGGTTTTTAAAAAAGGGGTTTTTTTTAAGGTTTTTAATTTTTAAAAAAATTTTTTTAAAAAAAAAATTTTTTAAAAAAAAAAAAAAAAAAAAAAGGAAAAAAAAATTTTTGGGGGTTTAAAAAAAAATTTTTCCAAAAGACCAAATTTAAAAATTTTTAAAATTTTAAAAAAATTTTTAAATTTAAAAAAAAATATTTTTTTTTTAAATTTTTAAAAAAAAAAAAAATTTTTTTTTTTTTTTTTAAAAAAAAAAAAAATTTTTTTTAAAAAAAAAAATTTTTTTTTTTTTTTTTTTTTAAATGGGGAAAAAAATTTTTTTAAAAAAAAAATTTAAAAAATTTTTAAAATTTTTTTGGGAAAAAAAAAAATATTTTAAAAAATTTTTTTTAAAAAAAAAAAATTTTTAAAATTCCCTTTTTTTTTTTTGGGAAAAATAAAAAAAATTAACCCCAAAACCCCCTTTTTTTATTTTCCCCTTTTGGGGGCCCGGGGTTTTTTGGGGGGTTTTTTTTAAAAAAAAAAAAAAAAAGGGAAAGGGGAAAAAAAAAAAAAAAAGGGGGAAAAAAAAAAAAAGGGGGGAAAAAAAAGGGGGGGGAAAAAGGGGGGGGGGGGGGGGGAAAAAAAAAGGGGCCCCCAAAAAAAAAAAAAAAAATAAAAAAACCCAAAAGGGGGGGGGAAAAAAAAAAAAAATTTTTGGGGGGGAAAAAAAAGGGGGGCCCCCCAAAAAAAAAAAAGGGGGGGGGGGAAAAAAAAATTTTTGGGGGGAAAAAAGGGGGGGGGGGAAAAAAAAAAATTTTTTTAAAAAAGGGGGAAAAAAATTTTTTTTTTTTTCCCCCCAAAAATTTTTTTTTTAAAAAAACCCCCCCTTAAAAAAAAAACCCCAAAAAACCCCCCAAAAAAAAAAAAAAAAACCTTTTTTTTTTTAAAAAAATTTTTTTTTTCCCCCAAAAAAAAAACCAATAACCCCAAACCAACCCAAAAAAAAATTTTTTTTTAAAAAAGGGGGGGGTTAAAATTTCCCCCCCCTTTTTTTTGGGAAAAAAAAAAATTTTTTTTCCCCCCCCCCCCCCAACCCCCCCGGGGGTTTTTTGGGGGAAAAAAAACCCCCCCCCCAAAAAAAAATTTTTTTTTCCCAAACCCCCGGGGGTTTTTAATTTAAAAGGGGGCCCCCCCTTTTTTTTTTCCCCCCTTCCCTTTAAACCCGGGGGTTTTAAAAAATCTTAAAAAATTTAAATTTTTTAAAAAAAAATAATTTTAAAATTTTCCTTTCCCCCAAAAAAAAAATTTTTTTTAAAAAAAACCCCCCCAAAAACCCCCCAAAAAATTTTTATTTTCCCCTTTTTTGGGTTTTTTTCCCAAAAACCCCCCCCCCTTTTTGGGGGCCCCTTTCCCCTTTTTAAAACCCCCCCCCCAAAATTTTGGGTTTTTTTTTTTTCCAAAAGGGGGGGGAAATTTTTCCCTTGGCCCCCCCCCCGGGGGGTTTTTTTTTTCCCCCCCCCCTTTCCCCCCCTTTTTTTTTAAAAAAAAAAAAAAATTTAACCCCAAAAAACCCCCCGGGGCCCCCCTTTTTTTCCCCCCCCCCCCCTTTTTTTTTAAATTTGGGTTTTTAAAATTTTTCCCAAAAAAAAAAAATTTTTTCCCCCCCCCCTTTTTAAAATTTGGGGGGGGGGGGTTTTTTCCCCCCCCCTTTTTTAAAAAAAAAACCCCCCCCCCCCCCCCCCCAAAAAAAAAAAAGGGGATTTTTTCCCCCCCCCCTTTTTTTTTTAAAAAGGGTTTTTTTTTTAAACCCCCCCCAAACCCCTTTTTTTTTTTTTTTGGGGGGGGTTTTTCAAAAAAAATTTCCTTTTTCCCCCCCCTTTTTTTCCCCCAAACCCGGGGGGTTTGGTTTTGCCCAAAATTTTTTGGGGGGGGGTTTTTTCCCGCTTTTCCCCGGCCCCCAAAATTAAATTTTTTTTCCCCCCAAAAATTTTTTTTTTTTCCAACCCATTTCAAATTTTTTTCCCCCCCCCCTCAAAACTTTTTCCCCCCCCCCCCCCCTTTTTTTTTTTAAAAAAAAAATTTTTTTTCCCCAAAACCCCCCGGAAAACCCCCCCCCAAAAAACCCCCCCCCTTTTTTTAACCCAAAAAAAAACCAAAATTTTAAAGGGTTTTAAATTTTTAAAAACCTTTTTCCCCCCCCCCTTTTTCCCCCCCCGGGGGTTTTAAAAAAAAAAGGGTTTTTAAAGGGCAAACCCCAAAATTTTTAAAAAACCCCCCCCCAAAAAAAAAAACCCTTTTCCCTTTTTTTTTTTCCCCCCCCCCAAAAAAAAATTTTTTCCCCCCTTTTTTTTTTAAAAATTTAAAAACCAAAAAACCCCAAACCCCCCCCCTTTTTTCCTTTCCCCTTTCAATTTTGGGTTTTATTTTTTTTTAAAACCCCCCCCTTTTTTTTTAAAAAAAATTTTTTTAAATTTTGTCCCAAATTTTTTTAAAAATTTTTCCCCCTTTTAACCCCCAAAATTTAAAAAAAAAAAATTTTTTTTTAAAAAAAAATTTATTTTTTTTAAAAACCCCCCCTTTTTTTTTTTTAAAAAAAATTTTTAAAAATTTAACCCAAAAACCCCCCCGGCCCCCCCCCCCCTTTTTTTTTCCCTTTTTTTTTTTTCCCCCTTTTTTTTCCCCCCCCAAAAAAAAACCCCTTTTTTGGGGCCCCCCCCTTTAAAAAAAAAAATTTAAAAAAAAAATCCAAAAAAAAATTTCCCTTTACAAAAAAAAAAAAAATTTAATTTTTTTTTTTGTTTCCCCCCAAAAAATTTTTTTTAAAAACCCCCCCCCCCCAAAAAAAAAACCCCAAAAAAAAGGGGGAAAAAAAAAAAATTTTTTTTTCCCCCCCAAAAACCCCCTTTTTTTGCGGAAAAAAAAAATTTTTTTTTTTAAAATTTTTTTTAAAATTTTTGGGTTTTTTTAAAATTTCCAAAAAGGGGAAAAACCCCCCTCCCCCTTTTTTTTTAAAAAAAAAGGGGGGGGGCAAAGGGCCCCCCCCAAAAACCCCCAAAAAAAATCAATTTTTACCCCAAAAACCCCCCCCCCCCCAAAAAATTTTTTAAAAAAAAGGGGGGGGCCCCCCCGGGGCCCCCCGAAAAATTTTTTTTTAAGGGGTTTTTTTTTTGGGGGTTTTTGGGGGGGGGGCCCTTTCCGGGGCCCCAAAAAAAAAATATTGGCCCCCCCTTTTTTTTTCCCCCCCAAAATTTAAAAACCCCTTAATTTTTTTTCCCCCCCCCCTAAAAATTTTTCCCCCCAAAAAAAAAAAAAAAAAAAAAAACCCCCCCAAAAAAAAAAAAGGGGTTTTTCCCCCCCCCCTTTCCCCCCCTTTTTTTAAGGTTTCCCCCTTTTTCCCCCCCCCCAAAAAATTTTCCCCGGGGGGAAAAAAAAAACCCTTTTTTTAAAAAAAATTTTTTTTTTTTTTTAAATTTTTTTTGGGGGGGCCCGGGGGGGTTTTTTCCCCCCCCCTTTTAAATTTTTTTTGGGGGCCCCCCCAAAAAATTTTTTTTCCCCTTTGGGGTTTTTTGGGGCCCCCCCCTGGGAAATTTTTAAAACCCCGGGGGGTGTTTTTTTTCCCCCCCCCTTTTTTTCCCCCCTTTTTTTCCCCCCTTTTTTTAAAATTTAAAAAATTTTTTTTAAAAAACCCCTTTTAATTTTTTTAAAAATTTTAAAAAAATTTTAAATTTTTTTTAAAAAAAAAAAGGGGGGGCCCCAAACCCAAAATTTTAAAATTAACCCAAAAAAAAATTTTTTTTTAAAAATTTTAAATTCCCCCCTTTTTTTTTTTTAAAAAAACCCCCCATTAAAATTTTAAAAATTTTTAAACCCCTTTAAAAGGGGGCCCCAAAAAAAGGGGGGGAACCCAAAAGGGGGGGGGGGGCCCCCCCCCAAACCCAAAACCCCCCCCAAAAAAAATTTTTTCCCAATTAAAAAATTTAAAAAAAACCCTCCTTAAACCCTTTTTTTTTTTTTTTTAAAAAAAATTTTTTTCAAAAAACCCCCAATTTTAAATTTTTTTTGGGGGGGCCCCAAAACCCCGGGGGGGGTTTTTTTTTTTTTGGGTTTTTTTTTTTAAAAAAAAAAAGGAAAAAAAAAAAATTTTTAAAAAAAATTTGGGAAAAGGGGGGGTGGGGGTTTTTTTTGGGGGGGGGGGGGTTTTTTTTTTTTTTTTGGGGGGGTTTTTTGGGGGGTTTTAAAAAAAGGGGGGGAAAAAAAAAAATTTTTTTAGGCCCAAAAGGGGGGGGGTTTTTAATTTAAAAGGGGGGGGGGGGGGGGGAAAAAATTTTTTTTCCCCGGGGTTTTTTTTTTCCCCCCTTTAAAAATTTTTTTTCCCCCCCCGGCCTTTGGCAAATTTAAGGAAATTTTTTTAAATTTTTTAAAATTCAACCCCCCCTTTTAAAAAAATTTAAATTTTGGGGGTTTTTAGCCCTTTTTAAAAAATTAAATTTTAAAAAAAAAAGGGTTTTTTTTAAAAAATTTTTTTCCGGCCCCCCTTTTTTTTTTTTTAAAAAAAAAAAAAAAAAAAAAAAAAATTTTTAAAAATTTTTTTTTTTTGGGAAATTAAAAAAAACCCCCCCCAAAAAAAAAAAAGTGAAATTAAGGTTTTGGAAAAAAATTTTTAAAAAAAGGGGGGTTTTTTTAAAAATTTTTTCCCCGGGGTTTTTTAAAACCCAAAAATTTTTAAAATTTGGGGAAAATTTCCCCCCAAAAAACCCCCCAAAAAAAATTTTTTTTTTTTCCCCTTTTTAAAAAAAAATTTTTTTTTTTTTTTCCCCCCCAAACCCCTTTTTTTTTTTTCCTTTTTTTGGGAAAAAAAAAAACCCTTTTTTTTTAAAATTTTTTTCCCGGGGTTTTTTAAAAAAACCCCCAAAAACCCAAAAAAAAAAAAGGGGAAAAAAAACCAAAAATTTTTTTTAAAAAAAATTTTTTAAAAAAAAAAAAAGGGGGGGGGGGGAATTAAATTTTTTTTTTTTTTAATTCCCCCCCTTTTTTTTTTAACCCCTTTTTTTTTTTTTTTTGGGGGGTTTTTTTTTTTTCCCGGGTTTAAAAAAAATTTTGTTCTTTTTTATTAGTTTCAAACCCAAAATTTTTAAAAAGGGGAAAAAAAAAAATTTTTTCCAATTTTTAAAAAAGAAGGGGGAAAAGGGTTTTTTTTTTGGTTTTTAAAGTTTTAAAAAAAAAAAAGGAAAATTTTTTTTTGTTTTCCCCCCGGGGGGGGGAAAAAAAAAAAAGGGGGGGGGGGGGGGAAAAAAATTTTTTTTTTTTTTAAAAAAGGGGGGGAAAAAATTTTTTTTTTATTTTTTTTTTTTTAAAACCCTTTTTTCCCCCTTTTTTTTTTTTTTTGAAACCCCTTTTTCCCCCCCAAACCTTTGGGGGGTTTTTTTTTTTGGGGGAAAATTTTTAAATTTTTTTTTCCCCCTTTTTTTTTTTCCCCCCAAAAACCCTTTTTTTTTTTTTTTTCCCCCCCTTTGGGGGGTTTCCCAAAAAATTTTTTTTTTAAAAAATTTTTTTTCCCCTTTCCCCCCCCTTTTTTTTAAAAAAAAACCCGGAAAACCCTTTTTTGGTTTTTTTTTGGGGGGGGGGGGTTTTTTTTTTTCCGGGGGGCCCAAAAAAAAAAAGGGGGGGCCAAAACCCCCCCTTTTTTTTCCCCCAACCCGGGGGGTTTTTTTTTTTTTTGGGGGGGAAAAACCCCAAAAAAAAAAACCTTTTTTTCCCCTTTTTAAAAAAAATTTTTTTTTGCCCCCCCTTTTTTTTTTTCCCCCCCCCCCCCCCCCCGGGGGTTTTCCCCCCCGTTTCCCCCCCCCCCCTTTTGGGGGTTTTTTTTTTTTTTTTTATACCCCAAAAACCCCCCCCCCAAAAATTTTGGGAAAAAAATTTTTTTTAAAAAAAAAAAGGGGAAAAAAAGGGGGGGGGGGCCCCCCCCCCCTTTTAAACCACCCCCCAAAAAAAACCCCCCCAAAAGGGAAAAAAACCCCCCCAAAAAAAAGGGGGTTGGGGGGTTTTTTTTTGGGGGGTTAAAAACCCCCTTTCCCCGGGGGGGAAAAAAATTTTTTTTTTTTTCAAACCGGGGGGGGGTTGGGGGGGGAAATTTTGGGGGGGGGGGGTGGGGGGGGGGGGAAAAGGGGGGGGGGGGGGGAAAAAGGGGGGGTTTTTTGGGGGGGGAAAGGGGGGTTTTTTGGGGTTTTTAAAAAGGGGGGGCCCCCCGGGGGGGGGTTTTTTGGGGGGGAAAAGGGGGGGGGGGCCGGGCCCGGGGGGGGTTATTGGGGGGGTTGGGGGGGGGGGGTTTGGGGGAATTTTTAAAATTTTTTTATTGGGGGGGGGTGGTTTTGGGGGGGGTTTTTTTTTAAAAAAATTTTAAAAAGGGGGGGGTTTGGGGGTTTGGGGAGGGGGAAAAAAGGGTTTTTTTAAAAAAAAAATTTTTTTTTTGGGGGAAATTTTTTTTTGGGGGGGGGGGGGGAAAGGGGGGGGTTTTTTTGGGGGTTTTTTTGGGGGGGGGGGGGGTTTTTGGGGGGGGGGGGGGGGGTTTTTTTTTTTTTGGGTTTTGGGGGGGGAAAATTGGGAAGGAAGGGGGGGGGAGGGTTTTTTTTTGGGGGGGGGGGTTTTTTGGGGGCCCCCTTTTTTTTTTGGGGGTTTTGGGGGGGGGGCCCCCGGAAGGGGGTTTTTTTTGGGGGGGGGGGGGGGGTTTTTTTGGGTTTTTTGGGGGGGGGGGGGAAAAAATTTAAATTTGGGGAAAAAAATTTTTTTTTCCCGGGGGGTTTGGGTTTTGGTTTTAAAAAAAAATTTTTTTTTTTAAAAGGGGAAAAAAATTTTGGGGGGGGAATTTTTTGGGGGGAATTTATTTTGGGGGTTTTTAAAGGGGGGAAGGGGGCCGGGGGGGGAAAAATTTTTTGGAAAATTTTTGGGGGGGAAAAAGGGGTTTTTTTTTTGGGGGGGTTTTGAAAAGGGGTTTTTTTTGGGGGAAATTTTTTTTGGGGGGGGTTTTTTTTTTTTGGGGTTTTTTTGGGGTTTTGGGGGGGGGTTCCCGGGGGGTTGGGGGGGTTTATTTTTTGGGGGGGGGGAAGGGGGGGGGTTTTTTTAAAAAAGGGGGGGAAATTTCCAAAAAAACCCCCCCAAAAATTCCTTTTTTTCCCCCCCCTTTTTTTAAACCCCCCGGGGGGGGGAGGGAAAGGGGTTTTTTTGTTTTTTGGGGGGGTTTTTGGGGTTTTTTAAAAGGGGTTTTTGGTTGGGGGGTTTTTTTTTTTAAAAAAAGGGGGGGGGTTTTTGGGGGGGGTTTGGGGGGGGTTTTTTTTTTTTGTTTTTCCCCGGGGGGGTTTTTTTTTTTAAAAAAAATTTTTTTAAAAAAAAGGGAAAAAAAAATTTTTGGGTTTTGGGTGTTGGGGGGGGGCCCGGGTTTTAAAGGGGGAAAAATTTTTAAAAATTTTAATTTTTAAAAAAAAAAAATTTGGGGGGGGTTTTTTTTTTAAAAAAAAAGTTTTTAAGGGGTTTCCAAAAAAAATTTTTTTTAAATTTAAAAAATTTTTTTTTTTGGGTTTAAATAAAAGGGGGGGGAAAATTTTTTGGGGGGGGAAAGGGGGGGTTGGAAAAATTTAAAAATTTTTTTTTTTTGGGGGGGGGGGGGGTTCCCCAAAAAAAAAGGGGGGGGGGTTTTTGCAGGAAGGGGGGGGGGGGCCCCGGGGGGTGGTTTGGGGGGGGGGGTTGGGGGGTTTAGGGTTTGGGGGGGGGGTTTTTTTTTTGGGGGGGGAAGGGGTTTTTTTGGTAAAAAGGGGGGGGGGAAGGGGTTTGGGGGGGGAAATGGGTTTGGGGGGGGGGGGGGGGGAAAAGGGGGAAAATTTAAAAAAAAAGGGGGAAAAAAAAAATTTTTTTTTGGAAAAAAGGGGGGGAATAAAAGGGGGGGGGGGGAAAAGGGGGGTTTTGGGGGTTTTTTGGGGGGGGGGTTTTTTTTTTGGGGTTTTTTGGGGAAAAAAAATTTTTTTTTTTTTTTAAAAAAAAGGGGGGGGGGGGGGGGGGGGGTTAAAATTTTTTTTTGGGGTTTTAAAAAAAGGGGGGGGGTTTTTGGGGGGGTTTGGGGGGGGGGGGAAAAAAAAATTTTTTAAAAAAAATTTTTTTTGGATGGGGGGTTTTTTTTTTTGGGGGGGGGGGGGGGGAAAAAAATTTTTTCCCCCCAAAATAATTTTTAAAAAAAAAAGGGGGGGGTTTAAAGGGGGGGGGGGGGGAGGGGGGGGGGGGGGTTTTTTGGGGGGGGGGAGGGTTTTTGGGGGTTTGGGGGGGGAAAAAAAAAAAAAAGGGGGGGGGGGGGGGGGGGAAATTTTTTGGGGGGGGTTTTTTTTTAAAAAGGGAAAAAAGGGGGTTCGGAACCCCGGGGGGGAAAAAAAAAGGGAAGGGGTTTGGGGGTTTGGGGGGAAGGGGGTGGGGGGTTAAAATTTTGGGGGGGGGGGCCCCCAAAAAAAAATTTTTTGGGGGGGGGGGGGGGGGGGGGCCCCCCAAAAAAACCCCAAAGGGGGCCCCCTTAAAAAGGGGGGGGGTTTTTTTTTTAAAAGGGAATTTTTTTAAAAAAAATTTTTTTTTTTTTTTAAAGGGTTTAAATTTTCCCCTTTCCCCCAAAAAAAAATTTAAAAAAATTTTTTTTTTAACCCCCAAAAAATTTTTTTTTTTTTTTTTTTAAAAAAAAATTTCCCAAAAATTTTTTTCCCCCCCCCCCTTTTTTGGGTTTTTTTGGGGGTTTTTTTTGGGGGGGGGGCTTTTTTTAAAAAAAAAATTTTTTCCCCCTTTTTTTTGGGGGAAAAAACCTTTTTTGGGAAATTTTTTTTGGGGTTTTTTTTTTGGGAAAGGGGGAAAAAAAAATTTTTTTTTAAATTGGGGGGTTTTAAAAAAAAACCCCCCCTTTTTTTTTTCTTTGGGGTTTTGGGGAAAAAAGGGCCCCAAAAAAAACCCCCTTTTCCCCCCCTTTCCCCCCCCGGGGCCCCCCCTTTTTTTTTTTTTTGGGGGGGAAACCCCCCAAAAAAAAAATTTTTTTGCCAGGGGGGGTTCCCAAAAGGTTTTTAAAAAATTTGGAAAAAGGGTTTTTTAAACCCCCAAAAAAATTTTTTTTTTTTGGGGGGGGGAAAATTTTTGGGGCCCCTTTTAAAGGGCCAAATTTTTCCCCCTTTTTTAAAAAAAAATTTTTTTGGTTTTTTAAAAAAAAAATTTTTTTAAAAAAATTTTTTTTTTTTTTTGGCCAAGGGGGGGGGCCAAAACCTTTTTGGGGGGGGGGGGGCCCGGTAATTTAATTTTTTGGGAAAAAATTTTTAAGGGGTTTTCCCCCCGGAAAGGTTGTAAAGGGGAGGGGCCCCCCAAAAAACCCTTTTCCCTTTTTTTTTTTTCCCAAGGGGGGAAAAAATTTTTTTCCCCAAAAAAAAGGGGGAAAAAAATTTTTTTTTTCCCCCCCTTTGGGGTTTTTTTTTTTTTTTCCCCTTTTTTTGGGGTTTAAAAGTTAAATTTTTTTTTGGGGGAAAAATTTTTGGGGAAAAAAAAAATTTTCCCTTTTAAAATTTTCAATTAATTTTTTTTTTGGGGGGGGGTTTTTTTTTTTCCCCCCAAAAAAAAAAAGGAAATTTTTTTTTAAAAAAAAACCCCAAAAACCCAAAATTTTAAAGGGGAAATTTGGAAAAAACCAAAACCCAAAAAAATTTTTCCCCCCCCCAAATTTTGGGGGAAAAAAAAACCCGGGGCCCCCAAAATTGGGAAAAATTTTTAAGGGGAAAAAACCCATTTAAAAAGGGGTTTAAAAAAATCCCCTTTTTTTTCCAATTCATTTTTGGGGGGCCCCCCCTTTTTTTTTTTGGAAAAAACCCCCCCTTTTTGGGTTTGCCCCCAAAAAAAAAAAATTAAAAAATTTTTTTTTAAAAAAAAAAATTTTCCTTTAAAAAAAATTTTTTCCCCCCTTTTTGGGGGTTTTTTTTTAAAAAAAATTTCAAATTTTTTTTTTTTTAAAATTTAAAATTTTTTTTTTTAAAAAAAACCTTAAAAAGGAAAATTAAATTTTCCCCCAAAAAAAAAAAAATTTTTTTTTTTTTTTCCCCCCCCTTTTTAAAAAAAAAAATTTTTTTTCCCCTAAACCCCGGTGTTTTTAAAAACAAATTTTTTAAAATTTGTGGGGAAAATTTTTAAAAAAAAAGGGGAAAAAAAAAAAAGGGGGGGCCCCCTCCTTTTTTTTTCCCCCCGGGGGGGGCGGTTTTTCCCCAAAAAACCCCAAAAATTTTTGGAAAAATTTGGTTTTTTGGGGCAAATTTTTTTGGGGGGGCCAAAAAAATTCCAAAAAAAATTTTGGGTTTTTGGGGGGAAAAATTTTTTAAAATTAAAAAAATTTTTCTTTTTTTTTTTTTAAAAAAAACCCTTTTTGGGGGAAATTTTTAAAATTTTTTTTGGGGGGAAAAAATTTTTTAAAAAATTTTTAAAAAAAAATTTTTTAAAAAATTTTTCCCTCCCCCAAAAAAAAGTTGGGGGGTTTTTTTTTAAAAATTTTTTTTTCCCCTTTTTTTAAAAAAAAAAGGGGGGGGAAAAAAAATTTTTAAAAAGGCCCAAAAAAAAAATTTTAAAAGGGGTTTTTTTTTTTTTAAAAACAAAATTTTTTTGGGGGGGTTCCCCCCGGGGGGCCCCCAAAAATTAAACCCCCCAAAAAAAACCCCGGGCCCCGGGGAAAAAACCCCCCCCCCCCAATTAAAAAATTTTTCCCCAAAATTTTTGGGGGGAAAAAAAAAAAAAATTTTTTTTTTAAAAATTTTTTTCCCCCCCCAAAAGGGGAACCAAAAAAACCCCCCCCCCCAAAAATTTAAAAAAACCCAAAAAACCCCCTTTTTTTTCCCCCTTTGGGGGAAAAAAAAAAAAGGGGAAAAAACCCCTTAAATTTTAAAAAAAACCCAAAAAAAATTTTGGGAAAAAGGGCCCAAAAAAAAAAAAAAATTAAGGGAAAATTTAAAGGTTTCCCCCGGGGGGGGAAAAAAAAAAAATTTTTTTTAAAAGGGGAAAAAACCCCCCCCAAAAAAAAAAACCCCCCCTTTTTTTTTTTTTTTTCCCGGCCCCCCCCTTTTTCCCCCAAAAAAAAAGGGTTTTTTTTTTTTTTTAAAAAAAAAAGGGAAAAAAAAAAAATAAAAAATTTAATTTTAAAAAATAAAAATTAAAAAATTTTTTTTTTTAAAAAAAAAAAAAAATTTTTTTTTTTAAAAAAAAAACCCCCCCAATTTTTTTTTAAAAAAAAAAATTTTGGAATTTTTTTGAAAAAAGGTTTCCAAAAAATTTTTGAAAGGGGGGCCCCCCTTTTTCCCCCCCTTTTTTTAAAAGGGGGGTTTTTAAAAAAAAAAAAAAAAATTTTTGAAAACCCCGTTTCCCCCAAAAATTTTTTAAAAAAAACCCCTTTTTTTCCCCCCCCTTTTCCCCTTTTCCCCCCCCCTTTTAATTTTTAATTTTTTTTTTCTTTAATTAAATTTAAAATTTTTTTATTTTTGGGGGGAAATCCCAAAAAAAAAACCCCCCTTTTTTTCCCAAACCCCAAAAAAAAAAAAAGGGGTTTTCAAATTTTTGGGGGCGCCTGAAATTTTTTTGGGGGGGAAAAAAAAAACAAGGGGGGAAAGGGGGCCCCGGGGCCCCCTTCCCCTTTTTTTTTTAAAAAAAACCCCCCCCCCAAAAAAAAAAAAAACCCCTTAAAACCGGGGGAAAAAAAATTTAAAAAAAAATGTTACATTTTTTCCCCTTTTTCCTTTTAAAAAACCCTTTTTGGGGAAAATTTTTTTCCCCCCCCCCCCGGGGTTTTCCCAAATTTTCCCTTTTTTTAAAAAAGGGGGGTTTTTTTTCCCCTTTTTAAAATTTTTAAAAATTTTTAAAAAAAAAAATTTTTTTTTTAATTCCCAAAAAAAATTTTTTTTAAAAATTTTTTTCCTTTTTTAAAAAATTTGGAATTTCCCCCCTTTTTTTGGCCCTTTTTTTTTTTTTGGGGAAAAAAAAAACCCCAAAAAAAAATTTTAAAAAAATTTTTTTTAAAAATTTTTGCTTTAAAAATTTTTTTTCCAAAGGGCCCCCCCCAAAAAAAAAAATTTAAAAAAAACTTTTAAAAAAACCCAAAAATTTTTTTTAAAATTTTTAAAAAAAAAAATTTTTTTTAATTTTTGGGTTTTTTTTTTTTTTTCCCCCCCCCCCCCCCCCCCTTTTTTTTTTTTTTTTTTTGGGGTTTGGGGGGGCCCCCCCCCAAAAACCCAAAAAAAAATTTTTTTTTTTTTAAAAAATTTTTTTTTTTAAAAAAAAAAAAAAAAAAAAGGGGGGGAAATTTTTTTTGGAAAATTTTTGGGGGAAAAAAAAAAGGGGAAAAAGGGGAAAAAAACCCCGGGGGGGAAAAAATTTTTTTTTGGGGGGGGAAAAAAAAAAAAAAGAAAAAAAAGGGGGGGGTTGGAAAAAAGGGGGTTTTTTTTGGGGGGGGGAAAAAATTTTTGGGGGGGGGCCCCCCCAAAAAAAGTTTTTCCCCCTTTTTAAAAATTTTTAAAATTTAAAAAAAAAAATTTTAAAAAAAAAAATTTTTCTTTTTCCCCCGGGGGGGGTTTTTAAAAAAATTTTTTTTTTTTTTTTTTTAAAAGGTTTTTAAAAAAAATTGATATTATCATGTTTATCTGATTCCTATATGGCGAGTTTTTTTCAGGGTTGCTCCTGTGTACTTCAGACCCCTGCTATTAAAGTGTCTTTATGTTTTTGTGGATTCTATTGAGCACATATGTTTGGATGTGGTGCATGCGCACACGCACGCACGTGCGTGCACACACAAACAAACAAACACACAAACACACACACACACACACACACACACACACATTCACACCAGTGAATCACTGGCAGAAAGAATCAAGAGCAAAATGGAACACGAATGGGATAAAAGGGTGAGTTTTGCAACACAGTTGTAGGGAAGATATCTACAGAGGGCAAGAAGTGGGAGTTAAATAACTCTTGCTACTGAGGCAAGGATGTAGAGACTGGAGGAGGAACTAGAGGTTCTGAAGTGGAATATAGAGGTGAGGACCAATAGGAGCAGGGAATTGGATGAAGGAACAACAATGGAAAATGAGGGGATAGGAGAGAAAAGAGTAAAGAAGTTTTTCAGGGAAATAAAACTGAGCCACCAGGAAATCTGGGAGATAAGGAAGACAACCAAGGAGATACCAACATCGGACCCAGAGATATGAAGGGAAACAAAATGGGATGAAAAAGGAGAGAAGACAATCATTTTTCATGGGCTTCCTGTGGCAGAAGGGAAGACATATGATGAAAGAAGACAGGGGGAACTTAAAGAGATCACTGCAGTAACAGGACAGGATATGACTCAAGTGACAAATTCTGAGAAGCTTGGGGGGTTCTCAAGGAAAAAAAAATGCCCAATCAAATTGACATTCAAGCCAGAAATTACACAAAAAAATCCTGCAGTGGAAGCCACTGCAGCAAGTGTACCTCGACTGCAGCAGAACACAAAAAGAAAGGGAACAACAGAGAGAAAGAATGCACCAGAGACACGAGGGAAGACAGGGTAGGCAGTGGCAGACAGGGGAGAACATCCTTGAAGGGAATAGCAAACACAACTGCACACAGACCCACCCACAGCATCCCCTCATACCAACCCCATACCAACCACACACAATAACAAGGGCCATGCTACACTCTACATCCGCAGTCCCTACCCCTCCCAGCACTAATACTGCCACACCAGCAGACTCTTATAATATCTAGGCCTGCCTATCACACCCACAGCCAACATCAACCCTTCTCACCTCCCAAAATACAGTCCTAGAAAGGACGCTGAAGATGTGGTACACCAACGCAGATGGAACTACAAATAAGAGTGGCAGGAAATAATCACTGAAGCATCGCCAAACATCATAGCAATCACAGAGACAAAGCTCACAGAAGTAATAACAGATGCAATTTTCCCATCTGGTTATCAGATCCTGAGGAAAGACAGGGAAGGCAGAGGGGAAAGAGGGTTGCATTGCTCATCAAGCGCCAATAGACTTTTGAGGAGCTGGGAGGACTAATCAGAGGGGTAGCATATAACTACATAGTAGGAGCACTACACATTGGGGGCCTAAAAGTGATGGTAGCAGTGATAAACAACCCACCACCGAACAACAGGAGGCCATGACAGGACTATGACAAGAGCAACAGAGTGATGGTGGACACACTAGTCGACACTGCCAGTAGGGCCAACATGGGTAAGACAAAGTTACTCCTCATTGGAAATTTCAACAATAAAGAAATTGACTGGGAGAATCTTGAGCCACATGGGGGACCAGAGACATGGAGAGCCAAAATGCTGGAAACAGTATTAGAAAACTTCATGTACCAACATGTTAAGGACGCAACAAGAGAGAGAGGAAATGAGGAACCAGCAAGGCTAGACTTTGTATTTACCTTGAGCAGTTCAGACATAGAAGATTTCACTCTGAACACTAGGTAATAATGACCACATGGGCTTGAGTTTCGAATACATAGTGGAGTTAACAATGGAGAGTGAAGCAGCATAAGGACGGGAGATGCCAAACTTCCAAAAATGGGACTACACAAGTATGAAACAATTCCTACATGAGGTGCAGTGGGTAAGCGAGCTAGAGGGAAAGACAATAAACAAAATTATAAAACTCATAACCACAAAGTGCAGGGAGGCAGTAGAGAAGTTCGTACCAAAAGGCAACAGAAACAATGGGAAGACCAGAGTGAGCCTATGATTTACCAAGAGTGTGGAGAGATCAAAGCCAAGTGTGCAAAAGTATGGAAAAACCATAGATGTCAAAGGACCCAGGAACACAGGAAGTTAAGTTGAAGGGCCAGAAATGAATATGCATGGACAAAGAGAGAGGCCCAGCATCAATATGAGGAGGACAGCATCAAAAGTCAAATCTGACCCAAAGTTGTTATACAGCCACATCAGGAGGAAAACAACAGTCAAGGATCAACTAATCAGATTGAGGTAAGAAGGAGGGGAGCTCACAGAGAATGCCAGGAAGAATGTGAAGAACTCGGCTCAAGATTCAGGGAGGTATTTACAATGGAAACGGAGAGTGGCTCCCATAAAAGAGGTAGTAGGGTGCACTGCAGACATCCGAGGATGAGGTGAAGAAACTGCTAGAGGAACTAGATACCTCGAAAATGGTGTGCCCAGATAATCTCTCTCTTTGGGTCCTCAGAGAGAGCAGATGCATATTGTGTGCCTCTAACAACAGTCTTTAATAAATCGAAACAGGGGCGCTACCTGCCCGAGGTGTGGAAGACAGCAAATGTAGTCCTGATTTAAAGAAAGGAGATAGACTGCAGCACTAAACTGCAGACCAGTGTCGCTGACATGTATTGTATGTAAAGTTATGGAGAAGATAATCAGGAAAAGAATGGTGGAGCACTTAGAATGGAATGAACTAATAAGGAAGGGAAGGGAAATCCTACATCACGATTCTATTGGAATTCTCTGACAAGATAACGAAAGACAAGGGAGAGAGAAGGATGGGTAGACTGCATCTTCTTGGACTGTAAGAAGGCATTCGACACATTTCCACACAAGAGATTATTATTATTATTATTAAAGATTCACCGGTATTCTCCCGGCCCGGGCCTTTTCCAAGTGGTGGTCCGGCCTTCGCTCCCTCTTTAGGGACTGTCTGAGACCTAAGTCTCCCATGGGAGGAGGCACAAGTACCTCCTCATCTTTGGGACCAACTGTCCCCAGGCCTAGTCACAAGCTAGGCCTCTCTGGTCTGTCATCCCCGCCCCAAGGGGGATAATGGGAATGACAGTCTTGTGAGCTGTAAGCTCGGGCTCGGGCACCTACCCTACCCTAGAAGGGTTAGGCATGGTGTCGATCACACAAGAGATTGGTTAAAAAAACTAGAAAAGACAGGAATAGGAAGGAAAGTACTGCAATGGATCAAGGAATACCTGACAGGAAGGAAACAATGTGTGTCGGTCCGAGACGAGGTGTAAGAGTGGGTGCATGTGTCAAGTGGAGTTTCACAAGGGTCGGTCCTAGGTCCGGTGCTGTTTCTTGTATATGTGAATGATATGACGGAAGAGATAGAGTCAGAGGTGTCCCTGTTTGCAGACGATGTGAAACTAATGAGGAGAATACAAGCAGAAGAGAATAAGGTAAGCCTACGAAAGGATCTGGACAGGTTGCGAGCCCGGTCTAACAAATGGCTCCTGGAGTTTAACACCAGTAAGTGCAAGGTTAGGAAGATCGGGGAAGAGTACAGCCTAAGAGGTTATAGGCTGCAAAACTCACTCAAGGAAAAGGATCTAGGGTTAACCATCATTCTGAGAACATCTAGCGAGGTGCACATCAGCCAAATAACCGCTGCAGCAAATGGGCACCTGGCAAACCTGAGAATAACGTTTCGAAGGAGTCATTCACGACACTGTACACTGTGTATTGTATGCAGCACCAGTCTTGCACCCACACTGGTCAAATACGTCAAGAAATTAGAGAAAGTGCAATGGTTTGCAGAATGACTAGTCCCGGAATCGAGGGGTTTGTCCTACGAGGAGAAGTTAAGGGAACTCAACCTGACAACACTAAGACAGAGGGGGATAGAAGGGGGGCATAACATAAAATGCTGAGAGGAATTGACAGGATGAATTGCAACAGAATGTTTCAAAGATGTGACACAGCAACAAGGGGTCACAACTGGAAGCTGAAAACTCAGATGAGTTGTCAAGAAGTAGAACAATCTGAAGAGTGATGTAGTGGAGGCAGGATCCAAACATAGCTTTAAGAAGAGGTATGATAAAGCTCATAGAGCAGTGAGTGTGTGGACCTAGTAGCGACCAGTTAAGAAGCGGGGCCAGGATCTATGAGTTGACCATTGTAATCATAATTAGGTGAGTACCAGTGTCAATTACATGCAAATACTGTAAAGTTATGGACACGACTATCAGGAGAAAAGTGGTGGAGCACCTAGAAAGGGCTGAGCTCATACACGACTACCAGCACGGCTATCGGGATGGCAAATCATGTGCCAAAGCACAATTAAGGATCTAACACAGGCTATGTACAGTTACGGAAAAAAGTTCCTATACTCTCTCTGCTGGGCAGAAGTGATGTCTGGGAACTCATAGTAAACAGAGGAACAAAGACTATTTTCATGAATTAGTGCAGCTTGTAACGATGATGTTGATTGGTTGACAAAATTAATTGCAGGTACTTTGTGTATCTACATAAAAGAAGAATTATGGATACAGAGATAAAGTGGTTACCTTTACCAGATGACCTGTGTGTGTGTACTCACTTATTTGTACTCACCTATTTGTACTCGCTTGTTTGATCGCTACTGGGTCCCCTCTCTCTCTCTCTCTCTCTCTCTCTCTCTCTCTGCTCCATGAGCTTTATCCAACCTCGTCTTAAAACTATGTATGGTTCCTGCCTCCACTACGTCATTTTCCAGACTATTCCACTTCCTGACACTTTGTGACTGAAGAAATACTTCCTAACATCCCTCTGACTCATCTGAGTCATCAGCTTCCAATTGTGGCCCCTCGTTTCTGTGATCCATCTCTGGAACATCCTGTCCGTATCCACCTTGTCAATTCATCACTATATTTTATACGTCACTATCATGTCTCCCCTAACCCTCTTGTCCTCCCGTGTCACCAGGCTGATTTCCCTTAACCTTTCTTCATAGGACTAGTCTTGTTGCAAACCTTTGCACTTTATTTAACTTCTTGACGTGCTTGACCAGGTGTGGGTTCCAAACTGGTGCTGCATACTCCAATATGGGACTGACATATACGGTGTGCAGTCTCTTGAACGATTCCTTACTGAGGTATCGGAACGCGATTCATAGGTTTGCCAGGCGCCTATATGATGCAGTAGTTATCTGGTTGATGTGTGCCTCAGGAGATGTGCTCGGTATTATACTCACCCCAAGATCTTTTTCTTTGAGTAAGATTTGCAGTTTTTGACCACCTAGCCTGTTTTCTGTCTGCTGTCTTCTTTGCCCTTCCCCGAGCATTTGGCCGGGTTAAATTAAAGGAGCCAGTTGCTGGACCAGGCTTGCAGCCTGTCCAGGTCTCTTTGAAGTCCTGCCTGATCCTCATCCAATTTAATTATCCTTATTAACTTCACGTCATCTGCAAACTGGGACACTTCTGAGTCTATCCCTTCCATCATGTCATTCACATAAACCAAAAATAACACTGGTCCTAGGACTGACCCCTGTGGAACCCCGCTCGTCACAGGCGCTCACTCCGACACCTTATCATGTACAATGACTCGTTGCCTCCCTGTCAGGTATTCTCTGAGCCACTGCAGTTCCTTTCTTGTTATACGTGCCTGATCCCCTAGTTTTTGCACTAATCTCTTGTGAGGGACTGTGTCGAAGGCCTTCTTGCGCGCGCACGCGCGTTTGCGTGTGTTTGTGTGTGTGTGTGTGTGTGTGTGTGTGTGTGTGTGTGTGTGTGTGTGTGTGTGTGTGTACTCACCTAGTTGTGGTTGCAGGGTTCATGTCACAGCTCCTGGTCCCGCTTTTTCGCTGGCCGCTACTAGGTCACTCTTCCTGCTCTTAGAGCACGTGTGTGTGTGTGTGTGTGTGTGTGTGTGTGTGTGTGTGTGTGTGTGTATGTGTGTATGTGTGTATGTGTGTGTGTGTGTATGTGTGTATGTGTGTATGTGTGTACTCACCTAGTTGTGGTTGCAGGGTTCATGTCACAGCTCCTGGCCCCGCTTTTTCGCTGGCCGCTACTAGGTCACTCTTCCTGCTCTTAGAGCACGTGTGTGTGTGTGTGTGTGTGTGTGTGTGTGTGTGTGTGTGTGTGTGTGTGTGTGTGTTTGTGTGTGTGTGTGTATGTATTTGTGTGTATGTGTGTGTGTGTGTGTGTTTGTGTGTGTGTGTGTATGTATATGTGTGTGTGTGTGTGTGTGTGTGTGTGTATGTATTTGTGTGTGTGTGTGTGTGTGTGTGTGTGTGTGTGTGTGTGTGTGTGTGTGTGTACTCACCTATTTGTACTCACCTATTTGTGGTTGCAGGGGTCGAGTCCTAGCTCCTGGCCCCGCCTCTTCACCGGTTGCTACTAGGCCCTCTCTCTCCCCGCTCCATGAGCTTTATCAAACCTCGTCTTAAAACTGTGTATGGTTCCTGCCTCCACTACGTCATTTTCTAGGCTATTCCACTGCCTTACAACTCTATGACTGAAGAAATACTTCCTACTATCTCTCTGACTCATTTGTGTCTTCAACTTCCAATTGTGGCCTCTTGTTTCTGTGTCCCCTCCCTGGACATCCTGTCCTTGTCCACCTTGTCTATTCCACGCAGTATTTTATATGTCGTTATCATGTCTCCCCTGACCCTCCTGTCCTCCAGCGTCGTCAGGCCGATTTCCCTTAATCTTTATTCATAGGACATTCCCCTTAGCTCTGGAACTAACCTTGTTGCAAACCTTTGTACTTTCTCTAGTTTCTTGACGTGCTTTATCAAGTGCGGGTTCCAAACAGGTGCTGCATACTCCAGTATGGGCCTGACATACACGGTGTACAGTGTCTTGAATGATTCCTTACTAAGGTATCGGAATGCTGTTCTCAGGTTTGCCAGGCGCCCATATGCTGCAGCAGTTATCTGATTGATGTGTGCTTCCGGAGACATGCTCGGTGTTATACTCACCCCAAGATCTTTCTCCTTGAGTGAGGTTTGCAGTCTTTGGCCACCTAGCCTATACTCTGTCTGTGGTCTTCTGTGCCCTTCCCCTATCTTCATGACTTTGCATTTGGCAGGATTAAATTCGAGAAGCCATTTGCTGGACCAGGTGTCCAGTCTGTCCAGGTCTCTTTGAAGTCCTGCCTGGTCCTCATCAGATTTAATTCTCCTCATTAACTTCACATCATCTGCAAACAGGGACACTTCTGAGTCTAACCCTTCCGTCATGTCGTGTGTGTGTGTGTGTGTGTGTGTGTGTGTGTGTGTGTGTGTGTGTGTGTGTCTGTGTCTGTCTGTGTGTTCTCTGTGTTTGAAGCTGTATCTGTGTCTGTATCTGTGTCTGTTTCTGTATGTGTCTGTGTCTATCTGTGTGTGTCTGTATCTGTATCTATGTCTGTATCTATGTCTGTATCTATGTATCTATGTCTTTATCTACGTCTGTATCTACGTCTGTATCTATGTCTGTATCTATGTATCTATGTCTTTATCTACGTCTGTATCTATGTCTGTATCTATGTCTGTCTTGCAATGTCAAGCTGTTACCCATATCAGCTCAATTGAAAACCTTTTTATTGTTATGAAACATCCAGATATGGGACAGGATGAAGTTGGAGCCATCTGTGAGCCAGTGATTTCATTTGCTCAACTCACTATTTCGTTGATATTAAGCTGTACGAACATGTTCCCGACTCGAGTCATCCTAGGAATAAATTATCTCATATGAAACGATGTTCTGGTGAAGGGTTCAGTCAGAGTGAAGTTGCAGACATAAGATGCAACATGAAACAAGTGTATGAATTTTGTTTTGGCGATTTTATTGCAAGACGATGAAGAAAGGTATCCGTGGAGAGCATGGAATGGAAGAAAATGGCTGAAGCTGCTGATGCAAAGGTACAAAGCCTGCAAGAAGATCTGAAGAAGCTAAAGAGATAAGGAGCAAAGGTACAAAGCCTGCAAGAAGATCTGAAGAAGCTAAAGAGATAAGGAGCAAAGGTACAAAGCCTGCAAGAAGATCTGAAGAAGCTAAAGAGATAAGGAGTAAAGAGAGGGAAGCTGGAATAGTAATAGCAGGTGAGTGGACAGAGGAAAGAGGAACAAATAAGACCTTTGTGGAAATGCTCTCAGATAGCCAAGAAGTGAAGGAGATAAGTGCAGCAAAGGAACTGCTCAAAACAGTTATGGAAATCTGGCGGGAAAGGAAGTAAGAAAAGGAGAGAATGAGATTTCTGATTATAATTATCCATGGGCTTTAAGAGGCTGAAAAGAGGAATCATAATGAAATATGACAGGTGGAGGGACAGGAGATTCAGACTAACAAGACTAACAGGCAGAGAGGCCGAAGTGACTCAAATGACAAATTTTCAGAGGCCTGGAAAGTACTCGAGGAAAATACATCTAGTCAAATTGGCCCTGGAGAGTATACCTGGAGAGAGTTTCGGGGGTCACCGCCCCCGTGGCCTGGTCTAAGACCAGATCGTCACAACAGTAATGATACGAGATAGGATTATGAAGTGAAAACCACCGTTAAGGCAGACAGTAAAATACCACTGGGTGAACCATACCCCGGCCGGGATTGAACCCGCGGTCAGAGAGTCTCAAAATCCCGGCCGGGGTATGGTTTGTTTGCAATCGTGTCATTACGATTTCGTGAGTCATACCACTGGGTGTACCTTGATCGGGACAGAATAATAAAGGAGTGAGAACAACAGAATACAAGGATGCCAGAGGCGAGGAGAGATAGAACATGCATCTGGAGAAATGCCTTGCATATCCACACACAGACCCCCCCCCTTCCTCTCAAGCCCTAAGCCCCTCTCCCACCCAAACACAACCCCCCCCCTTCCTCTCAAGCCCTAAGCCCCTCTCCCACCCAAACACAACCCCCCCCTTCCTCTCAAGCCCTAAGCCCCTCTCCCACCCAAACACAAAACAAGCCATATCACCCAAAGTGTCCCCTTTCTTCCCCTCCATGCAAGTGCCTTAATCACAACTGCCCATTATCCCAACCCCCAGACCATATGTTCCCCTTCACCGCAATATTTTCATTCACCACCGATATGCAGGATCTTCACCCCTTCCAGGGCAAAGTCCCACCTACACGTTCACCTCAACGAACACTAACCCCTCCCACCTTTCTGACATGTGCAAGAACCGGGAATTCAGGAACCTAAGAAATGGAATAAAGTAACACAAAGGAAGCTGAGAGCATGGTACACTATAGATACAATAAATAAGAGTGATGAATGATGCATGAAATAAACGAATAATGGACGCATCCACAGATATTATAGCACTCACAGATAAGGCTCATAGAAATGATAAAAGATGCAATCTCTTCAGCTGGATATCACATTACGAGAAAAGACCGAGGGAACAGAGGGGATGGAGAGTAACCCTGCTTATCAGAAAGCAGTGCAGTTTTGAGAAGATGAGAGAAAACGAGAGGGGGCAAACAGATGACTACAAAATAAACATCCTGAAGAATGGGCGTACCGAGGTGGTAATGTACAGCCCTCCTGTCAACAACAAGAGACCACGGCAAGAATATGACAAAAACAGAGCAGTAGTTGATACATTTGTAGAGGTGACTAGAAGAGGTCACACGAGGACAAAATTGCTAACCTTAGGTTACTTTAACCAGAAAACAGACTGGGAAAACCTAAAGCCACATGGTAGGCCAGAAAACTGGAGAACTATGATAGTGGAAATGCAAATGTGAACGTCATGCACCAATATGTTAGGGACAACCAGCTTCCAGCAAGGCTGGACCTTGTATTCACCCTGAGTGGTTCTGAGACAGGGAATATTACATATGAAAGGCCTCCTAAGGTGCTACTGACTACTTGGTACTGAGTTTCAAACAAATTGTTGAAGTAAACGGATAAGCAACACAGGAAGGATGAGAGAAGCCATACTTCAAAAGGGACTCCAAAGCATGAGGCAGTTCCTGAATGAGGTGCACAGGAAAGAGAACTAGAAGGAAAGAGTGAAAGAGTTGCAGAGAGGCAAAGGCGAAATTCGTATGCAGAAGCAATAGAAACAATGGGAAGGCCAGAGTGAGCCCATGATTTACTCAGAGGTGCAGAGAGGCCGAAGCTAAATGTGCTGGAGCATGAATATGGAAGGTAAATAACCGAAGAGCAAGAAATTAATATGCATGGGTAAGAAGAGAGGCTCAATGACAATTTGAGAATGACAGAATCAAATGCTAAATCCGAGACAAAGTTATTATGTAGCCACATCAGGATGAAGAGAACAATAAAACATCAGATAATAAGGCTGAAAAGGGAAGGAGAGCAGCACACAAAGAGTGACCAGGAACTCTTCGAGAAATTTAGGGAGGCATTATCAGAGAAGACGGGAAGGCTACCAACGAACCGAGCAGGAAGACTGTCTAAGAACCAAAGCGGTAGAATGCACCAGCGAGCGCTGGATAGGCTACATACATCTGGGGAAATAGGTGAAGCTATTGTGTGCACTAGATGTTACGAAGGCAGTGGGATCAGATATTATCTTTGTGGGTCCTGAGAGAAAGAACAGAGTTAACTTGTATGTCATTAGCAACAATCGTCAAATTTACACAGCAACTGCCCGAAGTGAGGAAGATTTTACTACAGGAGACAGACAGGCAGCGCTAAACTACAGGTCAGTGTCACTGATGTGCGTAGTATAAGGTTATGGGGAAGATTTCTAGTGGAATAGTGGTGAAGCACCTAAAAAGGAGTGGGTTCATTCAAGACAATCAGCAAGACTTCGAAGATGAAAAATCGCTTCTCACAAACTTACTGGAGTTCTAGGAAAAGGTGAAAAAATAAAGCAGGAGAGAGGGAGGGGTAAACTGCATCTTCTTGGGCTGTAGGAAGGCTTTTGTCACAGTACCGCACAAGAGACTGGTATATAAGCTAAAGGAGCAGACAGAAATACCAGGGACAATTAAATCAACATATCTAGGTATATCTAACAAAAACGAAACAATGAGCGATTGTCCGTGAAGAGGTGTCAGAATGGGTGCATGTGACGAGTAAGGTCTCACAAGAATCACTACTAGGACGGCTATTATTTCTTTAATATGTGAAAAATATTATTAAAGGGATAGTCAGAAGTGTCCCTGTTCGCAGATGTCAAACTAAGCAGAATATAAGCTGAGAAGAGCCAGGAAAGGTTACAAATGGATCTGGACAACCTGAATGTCTTGTCTGACAGTTGGTTACTGTAATTTAACCCCAAAAAGTGTAAATTTGTGAAGGTTTGAGAAGGCCCCAGACCCACAACAGGTTCGGGGGGGCAAACCTTACTCTTATCCATCACCTGAAGCGCAAAACAGAGCAGCTGCTGCAGCAGCTGCTCGTCTGACAAAACTAAGGCAGTTTTAAGAAATCTTAGGAGTCATTCACGACACTGTACACCGTGTACGTCAGGCCCATTCTGGAGGACACAGTACCATATGGAATCCACACCTGGTTAAGTATGTCAAGAAATTTGATGAAGTGCAGAGGTTTGCAATACGAATAGTCCCGGAGCTAATGGGTGTGATATATGAGGAGTGGTTGAGTAAGGTTACTCAACCTGTTGACACTAAAGAAAGATTAGTAGTGATATTTTAACAATGAACAAAATACTGAGCGGAATTGCTAGGGTAGACGGAGAGTGTCTAAGAAAGGAAAATAAGAACACGAATGCTGAGCATGAAGTGCAGAACACAGATGAGCCACAGGGATGTTATGAAGCATTTATTCAGCATTAGAGTACTCAGGAAGTGAAACTACCTGGAAAATATAGTGGTAGAGACAGAATCCACACATAGCTTAAAGAGGTACGATAAGGCTCTAGAAGCCAGTGAGGAGAGAACCTAGCCAAGACCAAAAGAGAGACAGGGCCAGCATCCAAGAAGCGACCCCTGCAGCTACATATAGGTGTGTGTGTATATATATATATATATATATATATATATATATATATATATATATATATATATATATATATATATATATATATATATATAAATGCCTCTACGTCCACAGCAGGACTCGAACCTAACTCTATCAGAGTCCACGGTACTTTACCACGGAGCTAGACCCGCGATTAGTATGGGCATCCAGCCGGAGCCAGACGATGTTTCCCCCCCCCCATACCCCAGGGCACCAAGCTCGTTTTTAAAGTTATTTCGCGGGTCTAGCTCTGTGGTAAAGTACTGTGGACTCTAATACAGAGTTTGCAGGTTCGAGTCCTGCTGTGGACGTAGAGACAATGTAAATAATTTCGCCTGTTTGCGAATTGTTATATATAAATATATATATAAATATATATATATATAGTAGTAATACCAGATAGGTGAAAATTGCTATTTTGGCTTAAATAGCAACGCTCATCTTGCCATATAAGACAAGCGAAAATTTGTGTATGCAATAATTTCGCAAAAATCATTCTGAACCTAACGAAAAAACATATTTGATTCCGTTTCTTTATTAAATTATTGTAAACTTATGTTAAAAGATTATTTTTTACATTAACATAAATACAAAAATATATCTTCAAACGTATAAGAGAAAATTTTAGAAAGAACTTAATTTTAAAAGAGTTCTTGCTAACTGACCAGTTTTACCTATTCAGCACGACATATATATACACAGACAGACACACACACACACACACACACATAATAACGAAGGGCGCTAACAAACCCACACATAACACAGGAAAAAACACATACAAGAATTGTGTAACTTAAGGAATGGCGTGGACACCAGCAGGAAAGTCATACAAGGTTAATGAAGCTTAAAGGACGTTAACACATCCAGAGAGACAGTCACACGCACACTAACACAACATTGCTAGATAAAAATACAAAGTCAGGTTCTAGTTGTTTAAAGAGCAGAAATAAGTAATTTTACTGACTACTAGTTTACCGCGAGCAGGTGACCGCAGAGTAGCAGTCCCACTGATCCTTGTAGAGTAGCAGTCCCACTGATCCTTGTTAAGTAGCAGTCCCACTGATCCTTGTAGAGCAGTCCCACTGATCCTTGTTGAGTAGCAGTCCCACTGATCCTTGTAGGGTAGCAGTCCCACTGATCCTTGTAGGGTAGCAGTCCCACTGATCCTTGTAGGGTAGCAGTCCCACTGATCCTTGTAGGGTAGCAGTCCCACTGATCCTTGTAGGGTAGCAGTCCCACTGATCCTTGCTGAGTAGCAGTCCCACTGATCCTTGCTGAGTAGCAGTCCCACTGATCCTTGCTGAGTAGCAGTCCCACTGATCCTTGCTGAGTAGCAGTCCCACTGATCCTTGCTGAGTAGCAGTCCCACTGATCCTTGCTGAGTAGCAGTCCCACTGATCCTTGCTGAGTAGCAGTCCCACTGATCCTTGTAGAGTAGCAGTCCCACTGATCCTTGTAGAGTAGCAGTCCCACTGATCCTTGTAGAGTAGCAGTCCCGCTGATCCTTGTAGAGTAGCAGTCCCGCTGATCCTTGTAGAGTAGCAGTCCCGCTGATCCTTGTAGAGTAGCAGTCCCGCTGATCCTTGTAGAGTAGCAGTCCCGCTGATCCTTGTAGAGTAGCAGTCCCGCTGATCCTTGTAGAGTAGCAGTCCCGCTGATCCTTGTAGAGTAGCAGTCCCGCTGATCCTTGTAGAGTAGCAGTCCCGCTGATCCTTGTAGAGTAGCAGTCCCGCTGATCCTTGTAGAGTAGCAGTCCCACTGATCCTGGTAGAGTAGCAGTCCCACTGATCCTTGTAGAGTAGCAGTCCCACTGATCCCTGTAGAGTAGCAGTCCCACTGATCCTTGTAGAGTAGCAGTCCCACTGATCCTTGTAGAGTAGCAGTCCCACTGATCCTTGTAGAGTAGCAGTCCCACTGATCCTTGTAGAGTAGCAGTCCCACTGATCCTTGTAGAGTAGCAGTCCCACTGATCCTTGTAGAGTAGCAGTCCCACTGATCCTTGTAGAGTAGCAGTCCCACTGATCCTTGTAGAGTAGCAGTCCCACTGATCCTTGTAGAGTAGCAGTCCCACTGATCCTTGTAGAGTAGCAGTCCCACTGATCCTTGTAGAGTAGCAGTCCCACTGATCCTTGTAGAGTAGCAGTCCCACTGATCCTTGTAGAGTAGCAGTCCCACTGATCCTTGTAGAGTAGCAGTCCCACTGATCCTTGGAGAGTAGCAGTCCCACTGATCCCTGTAGAGTAGCAGTCCCACTGATCCTTGTAGAGTAGCAGTCCCACTGATCCTTGTAGAGTAGCAGTCCCACTGATCCTTGTAGAGTAGCAGTCCCACTGATCCTTGTAGAGTAGCAGTCCCACTGATCCTTGTAGAGTAGCAGTCCCACTGATCCTTGTAGAGTAGCAGTCCCACTGATCCTTGTAGAGTAGCAGTCCCACTGATCCTTGTAGAGTAGCAGTCCCACTGATCCTTGTAGAGTAGCAGTCCCACTGATCCTTGTAGAGTAGCAGTCCCACTGATCCTTGTAGAGTAGCAGTCCCACTGATCCTTGTAGAGTAGCAGTCCCACTGATCCTTGTAGAGCAGCAGTCCCACTGATCCTTGTAGAGTAGCAGTCCCACTGATCCCTGTAGAGTAGCAGTCCCACTGATCCCTGTAGAGTAGCAGTCCCACTGATCCCTGTAGAGTAGCAGTCCCACTGATCCCTGTAGAGTAGCAGTCCCACTGATCCCTGTAGAGTAGCAGTCCCACTGATCCCTGTAGAGTAGCAGTCCCACTGATCCCTGTAGAGTAGCAGTCCCACTGATCCTTGTAGAGTAGCAGTCCCACTGATCCTTGTAGAGTAGCAGTCCCACTGATCCTTGTAGAGCAGCAGTCCCACTGATCCTTGTAGAGCAGCAATCCACTGATCCTTAGAGTAGCAGTCCCGCTGATCCTGGTAGAGTAGCAGTCCCATCCTGATAGCAGTCCCGCTGATCCTTGTAGAGTAGCAGTCCCATCCTGAGAGTAGCAGTCCCGCTGATCCTGGTAGAGTAGCAGTCCCACTGATCCTGTAGAGTAGCAGTCCCACAGTCCCGCTGATCCTGGTAGAGTAGCAGTCCCACTGATCCCTGTAGAGTGTAGAGTAGCAGTCCCACTGATCCTGTAGAGTAGCAGTCCCACTGATCCTTGTAGAGTAGCAGTCCCACTGATCCTGTAGAGTAGCAGTCCCACTGATCCTTGTAGAGTAGCAGTCCCACTGATCCCTGTAGAGTAGCAGTCCCACTGATCCTTGTAGAGTAGCAGTCCCACTGATCCTTGTAGAGTAGCAGTCCCACTGATCCTTGTAGAGTAGCAGTCCCACTGATCCTTGTAGAGTAGCAGTCCCACTGATCCTTGTAGAGTAGCAGTCCCACTGATCCTTGTAGAGTAGCAGTCCCACTGATCCTTGTAGAGTAGCAGTCCCACTGATCCTTGTAGAGTAGCAGTCCCACTGATCCTTGTAGAGTAGCAGTCCCACTGATCCTTGTAGAGTAGCAGTCCCACTGATCCTTGTAGAGTAGCAGTCCCACTGATCCTTGTAGAGTAGCAGTCCCACTGATCCTTGTAGAGTAGCAGTCCCACTGATCCTTGTAGAGTAGCAGTCCCACTGATCCTTGTAGAGTAGCAGTCCCACTGATCCTTGTAGAGTAGCAGTCCCACTGATCCTTGTAGAGTAGCAGTCCCACTGATCCTTGTAGAGTAGCAGTCCCACTGATCCTTGTAGAGTAGCAGTCCCACTGATCCTTGTAGAGTAGCAGTCCCACTGATCCTTGTAGAGTAGCAGTCCCACTGATCCTTGTAGAGTAGCAGTCCCACTGATCCTTGTAGAGTAGCAGTCCCACTGATCCTTGTAGAGTAGCAGTCCCACTGATCCTTGTAGAGTAGCAGTCCCACTGATCCTTGTAGAGTAGCAGTCCCACTGATCCTTGTAGAGTAGCAGTCCCACTGATCCTTGTAGAGTAGCAGTCCCACTGATCCTTGTAGAGTAGCAGTCCCACTGATCCTTGTAGAGTAGCAGTCCCACTGATCCTTGTAGAGTAGCAGTCCCACTGATCCTTGTAGAGTAGCAGTCCCACTGATCCTTGTAGAGTAGCAGTCCCACTGATCCTTGTAGAGTAGCAGTCCCACTGATCCTTGTAGAGTAGCAGTCCCACTGATCCTTGAAGAGTAGCAGTCCCTGATCCTTGTACTGATCCTTGTAGAGTAGCAGTCCCACTGATCCTTGTAGAGTAGCAGTCCCACTGATCCTTGTAGAGTAGCAGTCCCAGTAGCAGTCCCCCACTGATCCTTGTAGAGTAGCAGTCCCACTGATCCTTGTAGAGTAGCAGTCCCACTGATCCTTGTAGAGAGTAGCAGTCCCACTGATCCTTGTAGAGTAGCAGTCCCACTGATCCTTGTAGAGTAGCAGTCCCACTGATCCTTGTAGCAGTCCCACTGATCCTTGTAAAGTAGCAGTCCCACTGATCCTTGTAGAGTAGCAGTCCCACTGATCCTTGTAGAGTAGCAGTCCCACTGATCCTTGTAGAGTAGCAGTCCCACTGATCCTTGTAGAGTAGCAGTCCCACTGATCCTTGTAGAGTAGCAGTCCCACTGATCCTTGTAGAGTAGCAGTCCCACTGATCCTTGTAGAGTAGCAGTCCCACTGATCCTTGTAGAGTAGCAGTCCCACTGATCCTTGTAGAGTAGCAGTCCCACTGATCCTTGTAGAGTAGCAGTCCCACTGATCCTTGTAGAGTAGCAGTCCCACTGATCCTTGTAGAGTAGCAGTCCCACTGATCCTTGTAGAGTAGCAGTCCCACTGATCCTTGTAGAGTAGCAGTCCCACTGATCCTTGTAGAGTAGCAGTCCCACTGATCCTTGTAGAGTAGCAGTCCCACTGATCCTTGTAGAGTAGCAGTCCCACTGATCCTTGTAGAGTAGCAGTCCCACTGATCCTTGTAGAGTAGCAGTCCCACTGATCCTTGTAGAGTAGCAGTCCCACTGATCCTTGTAGAGTAGCAGTCCCACTGATCCTTGTAGAGTAGCAGTCCCACTGATCCTTGTAGAGTAGCAGTCCCACTGATCCTTGTAGAGTAGCAGTCCCACTGATCCTTGTAGAGTAGCAGTCCCACTGATCCTTGTAGAGTAGCAGTCCCACTGATCCTTGTAGAGTAGCAGTCCCACTGATCCTTGTAGAGTAGCAGTCCCACTGATCCTTGTAGAGTAGCAGTCCCACTGATCCTTGTAGAGTAGCAGTCCCACTGATCCTTGTAGAGTAGCAGTCCCACTGATCCTTGTAGAGTAGCAGTCCCACTGATCCTTGTAGAGTAGCAGTCCCACTGATCCTTGTAGAGTAGCAGTCCCACTGATCCTTGTAGAGTAGCAGTCCCACTGATCCTTGTAGAGTAGCAGTCCCACTGATCCTTGTAGAGTAGCAGTCCCACTGATCCTTGTAGAGTAGCAGTCCCACTGATCCTTGTAGAGTAGCAGTCCCACTGATCCTTGTAGAGTAGCAGTCCCACTGATCCTTGTAGAGTAGCAGTCCCACTGATCCTTGTAGAGTAGCAGTCCCACTGATCCTTGTAGAGTAGCAGTCCCACTGATCCTTGTAGAGTAGCAGTCCCACTGATCCTTGTAGAGTAGCAGTCCCACTGATCCTTGTAGAGTAGCAGTCCCACTGATCCTTGTAGAGTAGCAGTCCCATTGATCCTTGTAGAGTAGCAGTCACACTGATCCTTGTAGAGTAGCAGTCCCAATGATCCTTGTAGAGTAGCAGTCCCACTGATCCTTGTAGAGTAGCAGTCCCACTGATCCTTGTAGAGTAGCAGTCCCACTGATCCTTGTAGAGTAGCAGTCCCACTGATCCTTGTAGAGTAGCAGTCCCACTGATCCTTGTAGAGTAGCAGTCCCACACATCCTTGTAGAGTAGCAGTCCCACTGATCCTTGTAGAGTAGCAGTCCCACTGATCCTTGTAGAGTAGCAGTCCCACTGATCCTTGTAGAGTAGCAGTCCCAATGATCCTTGTAGAGTAGCAGTCCCAATGATCCTTGTAGAGTAGCAGTCCCACTGATCCTTGTAGAGTAGCAGTCCCACTGATCCTTGTAGAGTAGCAGTCCCACTGATCCTTGTAGAGTAGCAGTCCCACTGATCCTTGTAGAGTAGCAGTCCCACTGATCCTTGTAGAGTAGCAGTCCCACTGATCCTTGTAGAGTAGCAGTCCCACTGATCCTTGTAGAGTAGCAGTCCCACTGATCCTTGTAGAGTAGCAGTCCCACAAAGGCCACTGATCCTTGTAGAGTAGCAGTCCCACAAAAGACCACTAATCCTTGTAGAGTAGCAGTACCACACAAGACCAGTGATCCTTTTAGAGTAGCAGTACCACACAAGACCACTGATCCTTCTGGAGTTGCAGTACCACACAAGACCACTGACATTGTAGAGTAGCAGTCCCACACAAGACCACTAATCCTTGTAGAGTAGCAGTCCTACAAAGACCACTGATCCTTGTAGATTAGCAGTCCCACACAAGACCACTGATCCTTGTAGAGTAGCAGTCCCACACAAGACCACTGATCCTTGAAGACTAGCAGTCCCACACAAGACCACTGATTCTTGAAGACTAGCAGTCCCACACAAGACAACTGATCCTTGTAGAGTAGCAGTTCCACACAAGACAACTGATCCTTGTAGAGTAGCAGTACCACACAAGACCACTGATCCTTGTAGAGTAGCAGACCCACAGAAGCCCACTAATCCTTGTAGAGTAGCAGTCCCACACAAGACCACTGATTCTTGTAGAATAGCAGTCCCACACAAGACCACTGATCCTTGTGGAGTAGCAGTACCACACAAGACCACTGGTACTTGTGGAGTAGCAGTCCCATACAAGACCACTAATCCTTGTAGAGTAGCAGTCCCACACAAGACCACTGATCCTTGTAGAGTAACAGTCCTACACAAGATCACTGATCCTTGTAGAGTAGCAGTCCCACACAAGACCACTGATCCTTGTAGAGTAGCAGTCCCACACAAGACCACTGATCCTTGTAGAGTAGCAGTCCCACACAAGACCACTGATCCTTGTAGAATAGCAGTCCCACACAAGACCACTGATCCTTGTAGAGTAGCAGCACCACACAAGACCACTGATTCTTGTATAATAGCAGTCCCACACAAGACCACTGATCCTTGTAGAGTAGCAGTCCCACACAAGACCACTGATCCTTGTAGAGTAGCAGTCCCACACAAGACCACTGATCCTTGTAGAGTAGCAGTACCACACAAGACCACTGATCCTTGTAGGGTAGCAGTCGTACACAAGACCACTGATCCTTGTAGAGTAGCAGTCCCACACAAGACCACTGATCCTTGTAGAGTAGCAGTCCCACACAAGACCACTGATCCTTGTAGAGTAGCAGTCCCACACAAGACCACTGATCCTTGTAGAGCAGCAGTCCCACACATGACCACTGATCCTTGTAGAGTAGCAGTCCCACACAAGACTACTGATCCTTGTAGAGTAGCAGTCCCACACAAGACCACTGATCCTTGTAGAGTAGCAGTTCCACACAAGACCACTGATCCTTGTAGAGCAGCAGTCCCACACAAGACCACTGATCCTTGTAGAGTAGCAGTCCCACACAAGACCACTGATCCTTGTAGAGCAGCAGTCCCACACAAGACCACTGATCCTTGTAGAGCAGCAGTCCCACACAAGACCACTGATCCTTGTAGAGTAGCAGTCCCACACAAGACCACTGATCCTTGTAGAGTAGCAGTCCCACACAAGACCACTGATCCTTGTAGAGTAGCAGTCCCACACAAGACCACTGATCCTTGTAGAGTAGCAGTCCCACACAAGACCACTGATCCTTGTAGAGTAGCAGTCCCACACAAGACCACTGATCCTTGTAGAGTAGCAGTCCCACACAAGACCACTGATCCTTGTAGAGTAGCAGTCCCACACAAGACCACTGATCCTTGTAGTTTACAACAAAACTTTAGTAAACAGCAGATAAGGTTAGGTTACTTGTATATAGTGTGTAAAGGAATATTCAATTTGAAGATTTAGATCTTGCCGCCGAAGTGGCTAGTTTAGTGTGCTCCCCGTGTCCAGTCCCACAAGGTATTCTCACCAGTGCCCCAAGATATTATATCACCAGTCCTACAAGGTATTATGTCACCAGTCCTACAAGATATTATGTCACCAGTCCTACAAGGTATTATGTCACCAGTCCTACAAGATATTATGTCACCAGTCCTACAAGATATTATGTCACCAGTCCTACAAGATATTATGTCACCAGTCCTACAAGATATTATGTCACCAGTCCTACAAGATATTATGTCACCAGTCCTACAAGATATTATGTCACCAGTCCTACAAGATATTATGTCACCAGTCCTACAAGATATGTCACCAGTCCTACAAGATATTATGTCACCAGTCCTACAAGGTATTATGTCACCAGTGCTACAAGGTATTATGTCACCAGTCCTACAAGATATTATGTCACCAGTCCTACAAGATATTATGTCACCAGTCCTACAAGGTATTATGTCACCAGTCCTACAAGATATTATGTCACCAGTCCCACAAGGTATTATGTCACCAGTTCCCCAAGGTATTATGTCACCAGTCCCTCAAGGTATTATGTCACCAGTCCCCCAAGGTATTATGTGACCAGTCCCCCAAGGTACTATGTCACCAGTCCCCCAAGGTATTATGTCACCAGTCCCTCAAGGTATTATGTCACCAGTCCTACAAGATATTATGTCACCAGTCCCACAAGGTATTATGTCACCAGTTCCCCAAGGTATTATGTCACCAGTCCCTCAAGGTATTATGTCACCAGTCCCCCAAGGTATTATGTCACCAGTCCCTCAAGGTATTATGTCACCGGTCCCCCAAGGTATGTCACCAGTCCCCCAAGGTATTATGTCACCAGTCCCCCAAGGTATTATGTCACCAGTCCCCCAAGGTATTATGTCACCACTGCCCCAAGGAATTATGTCACTAGTCCCCGAAGGTATGTCACCAGTGCCCCAAGGTATTATGTCACCAGTCCCCCAAGTTATGTCACCAGTGCCCAAAGGTATTATGTCACTAGTCCCTCAAGGTATGTCACCAGTGCCCCAAGTTATGTCACCAGTGCCCAAAGGTATTATGTCACTAGTCCCTCAAGGTATGTCACCAGTCCCCCAAGTTATGTCACCAGTGCCCAAAGGTATTATGTCACCAGTCCCTCAAGGTATGTCACCAGTGCCCCAAGATATTACGTCACCAGTCCCCCAAGGTATTATGTCACCAGTCCCCGAAGATATTATGTCACCAGTCCCCCAAGGTAGGTCACCAGGTCCCCAAGGTATTAAGTCACCTGCCCCCAAGGTATTATGTCACCAGTCCCCTAAGGTATTAAGTCACCAGTCCCCCAAGGTATTAAGTCACCAGTCCCCCAAGGTATTAAGTCACCAGTCCCCCAAGGTATTATGTCACCAGTCCCCCAAGGTATTAAGTCACCAGTCCCCCAAGGTATTATGTCATCAGTCCCCAAAGGCATTAAGTCACCAGTCCTCCAAGGTATTAAGTCTCCAGCCCCCCAATGTATTATGTCACCAGTCCCCAAAGGTATTAAGTCACCAGTCCCCCAAGGTATTATGTCACCAGTCCCCCAAGGTATTATGTCACCAGTCCCCCAAGGTATTAAGTCTCCAGTCTCCCAAAGTATTATGTCACCAGTCCCCGAAGTATTAAGTCATCAGTCCCCCATGATATGTCGCCAGTCCCCCAAGGTATTATGTCACCAGTGCCCTAAGGTATCATGTCACCTATCCCCCAAGGCATTATGTCACCAGTTCCCCAAGGTATTATGTCACCAGTTCCCCAAGGTATTATGTCACCAGTCCCCCAAGGTATTATGTCACCAGTCCCCCAAGATAAAATGTCACCAGTCCCCCAAGGTATTATATCACCGGTCCCCCAAGATATTATGTCACCAGTCCCCCATGGTATGTCACCAGTGCCCCAAGGTATTATGTCACCAGTCCCCCAAGCTATTGTGTCACCAGTCCCCCAAGCTATTGTGTCACCAGTCCCAAAAGGTATGTCACCAGTGCCCCAAGGTATCATGTCACCAGTCCTCCAATGTATGCCACCAGTCCCCCTAGGTATTAAGTCACCAGTCTCCCAAAATATTATGTCAACAGTCCCCCAAGGTATTATGCCACCAGTCCCCCAAGGTATTAAGTCACCAGTCCCCCAAGGTATTATGTCACCAGTCCCCCAAGGTATTATGTCACCAGTCCCCCAAGGTATTAGATCACCAGTCCCCCAAGGTGTTATGTCACCAGTCCCCCAAGGTATGTCACCAGTGCCCCAAGGTATTATGTCACCAGTCCCCCAAGGTATTATGTCACCAGTCCTCCAAGGTATGTCACCAGTGCCTCAAGATATTATGTCACCAGTCCCCCAAGGTATGCCACCAGTCCCCCAAGGTATTATGTCACCAGTCCCCCAAGGTATTATGTCACCAGTCCCCCAAGGTATTATGTCACCAGTTCCCCAAGGTATGTCACCAGTCCCCCAAGGTATTATGTCACCAGTCCCCCAAGGTATTATGTCACCAGTCCTCCAACGTATTAAGTCACCAGTCCCCCAAGGCATTAAGTCTCCAGTCCCTCAAGGGATTATGTCACCAGTCCCCCAATGAATTAAGTCACCAGTCCCCCTAGGAGTAAAGTCACCAGTCCCACAACGTATTAAGTCACCAGTCCCCCAAGGTATTATGTTACCAGTCCCCCAAGGTATTAAGTCACAAGTCCCTCAAGGTATTATGTCACCAGTCCCCAATGAATTATGTCACCAGTCCCCCAATGAATTAAGTCACCAGTCCCCCAGGTATTAAGTCTCCAGTACCTCTAGGTATTATGTCAATACCTTGGGGGACTGGTGACATAATACCTAGAGGGACTGGAGACTTAATGCCTTGGGGGACTGGTGACTTAATACCTAGGGGGACTGGTGACTTAATACCTAGGGGGACTGGTGACTTAATACCTAGGGGGACTGGTGACTTAATACCTAGGGGGACTGGTGACTTAATACCTAGGGGTACTAGTGACTTAATACCTAGGGGTACTGGTGACTTAATACCTTGGGGGACTGGTGACATAATACCTTGGGGGACTGGTGACATAATACCTTGGGGGACTGGTGACATAATACCTTGGGGGACTGGTGACGTAATACCTTGGGGGACTTGACATAATACCTTGGGGGACTGGTGACATAGTACCTTGGGGGACTGGTGACGTCACCAGTCCCCCAAGGTATTATGTCAAGTCCCCCAAGGTATTAAGTTACCATTCCCCCAAGGTATTAAGTCACCAGTCCCCCAAGGTACTATGTCACCAGTCCCCCAAGGTATTATGTCACCATTCCCCCAAGGTATTATGTCACTAGTCCCCCAAGGTATTAAGTCACCAGTACCCCTAGGTATTATGTGACCAGTCCCCCTAGGTATTATGTCACCAGTCCCCCATGGTATTATGTCACCAGTCCCCCAAGGTATTATGTCACCAGTCCCCCAAGGTATTACGTCACCAGTTCCCCAAAGTATTACGTTACCAGTTCCCCAAGGTATTACGTTACCAGTTCCCCAAGGTATTACGTCACCAGTTCCCCAAGGTATTACGTCACCAGTTCCCCAAGGTATTACGTCACCAGTTCCCCAAGGTATTACGTCACCAGTTCCCCAAGGTATTACGTCACCAGTTCCCTAAGGTATTACGTCACCAGTTCCCCAAGGTATTACGTCACCAGTTCCCTAAGGTATTACGTCACCAGTCCCCCAAGGTATTACGTCACCAGTTCCCCAAGGTATTATGTCACCAGTCCCCCAAGGTATTACGTCACCAGTTCCCCAAGGTATTACGTCACCAGTTCCCCAAGGTATTATGTCACCAGTCCCCCAAGGTATTACGTCACCAGTTCCCCAAGGTATTATGTCACCAGTCCCCCAAGGTATTATGTCACCAGTCCCCCAAGGTATTATGTCACCAGTCCCCCAAGGTATTATGTCACCAGTCCCGCAAGGTATTATGTCACCAGTCCCCCAAGGTATTATGTCACCAGTTCCCCAAGGTATGTCACCAGTCCCCCAAGGTATTATGTCACCAGTCCCCCAAGGTATTATGTCACCAGTCCTCCAACGTATTAAGTCACCAGTCCCCCAAGGCATTAAGTCTCCAGTCCCTCAAGGGATTATGTCACCAGTCCCCCAATGAATTAAGTCACCAGTCCCCCTAGGAGTAAAGTCACCAGTCCCACAACGTATTAAGTCACCAGTCCCCCAAGGTATTATGTTACCAGTCCCCCAAGGTATTAAGTCACAAGTCCCTCAAGGTATTATGTCACCAGTCCCCAATGAATTATGTCACCAGTCCCCCAATGAATTAAGTCACCAGTCCCCCAGGTATTAAGTCTCCAGTACCTCTAGGTATTATGTCAATACCTTGGGGGACTGGTGACATAATACCTAGAGGGACTGGAGACTTAATGCCTTGGGGGACTGGTGACTTAATACCTAGGGGGACTGGTGACTTAATACCTAGGGGGACTGGTGACTTAATACCTAGGGGGACTGGTGACTTAATACCTAGGGGGACTGGTGACTTAATACCTAGGGGTACTGGTGACTTAATACCTAGGGGTACTGGTGACTTAATACCTTGGGGGACTGGTGACATAATACCTTGGGGGACTGGTGACATAATACCTTGGGGGACTGGTGACATAATACCTTGGGCGACTGGTGACATAATACCTTGGGGGACTTGACATAATACCTTGGGGGACTGGTGACATAGTACCTTGGGGGACTGGTGACGTCACCAGTCCCCCAAGGTATTATGTCAAGTCCCCCAAGGTATTAAGTTACCATTCCCCCAAGGTATTAAGTCACCAGTCCCCCAAGGTACTATGTCACCAGTCCCCCAAGGTATTATGTCACCATTCCCCCAAGGTATTATGTCACTAGTCCTCCAAGGTATTAAGTCACCAGTACCCCTAGGTATTATGTGACCAGTCCCCCTAGGTATTATGTCACCAGTCCCCCATGGTATTATGTCACCAGTCCCCCAAGGTATTATGTCACCAGTCCCCCAAGGTATTACGTCACCAGTTCCCCAAAGTATTACGTTACCAGTTCCCCAAGGTATTACGTTACCAGTTCCCCAAGGTATTACGTCACCAGTTCCCCAAGGTATTACGTCACCAGTTCCCCAAGGTATTACGTCACCAGTTCCCCAAGGTATTACGTCACCAGTTCCCCAAGGTATTACGTCACCAGTTCCCTAAGGTATTACGTCACCAGTTCCCCAAGGTATTACGTCACCAGTTCCCCAAGGTATTACGTCACCAGTTCCCCAAGGTATTACGTCACCAGTTCCCCAAGGTATTACGTCACCAGTTCCCCAAGGTATTACGTCACCAGTTCCCTAAGGTATTACGTCACCAGTTCCCCAAGGTATTACGTCTCCAGTTCCCCAAGGTATTACGTCACCAGTTCCCCAAGGTATTACGTCACCAATTCCCCAAGGTATTACGTCACCAGTTCCCCAAGGTATTACGTCACCAGTTCCCCAAGGTATTACGTCACCAGTTCCCCAAGGTATTATGTCACCAGTTCCCCAAGGTATTATGTCACCAGTTCCCCAAGGTATTATGTCACCAGTCCCCCAAGGTATTATGTCAACAGTCCCCCAAGGTATTACGTCACCAGTTCCCCAAAGTATTACGTTACCAGTTCCCCAAGGTATTACGTTACCAGTTCCCCAAGGTATTACGTCACCAGTTCCCCAAGGTATTACGTCACCAGTTCCCCAAGGTATTACGTCACCAGTTCCCCAAGGTATTACGTCACCAGTTCCCCAAGGTATTACGTCACCAGTTCCCTAAGGTATTACGTCACCAGTTCCCCAAGGTATTACGTCACCAGTTCCCCAAGGTATTACGTCACCAGTTCCCCAAGGTATTACGTCACCAGTTCCCCAAGGTATTACGTCACCAGTTCCCCAAGGTATTACGTCACCAGTTCCCTAAGGTATTACGTCACCAGTTCCCCAAGGTATTACGTCTCCAGTTCCCCAAGGTATTACGTCACCAGTTCCCCAAGGTATTACGTCACCAGTTCCCCAAGGTATTACGTCACCAGTTCCCCAAGGTATTACGTCACCAGTTCCCCAAGGTATTACGTCACCAGTTCCCCAAGGTATTATGTCACCAGTCCCCCAAGGTATTATGTCACCAGTCCCCCAAGGTATTATGTCACCAGTTCCCCAAGGTATTACGTCTCCAGTTCCCCAAGGTATTACGTCACCAGTTCCCCAAGGTATTACGTCACCAGTTCCCCAAGGTATTACGTCACCAGTTCCCCAAGGTATTACGTCACCAGTTCCCCAAGGTATTATGTCACCAGTTCCCCAAGGTATTATGTCACCAGTTCCCCAAGGTATTATGTCACCAGTTCCCCAAGGTATTATGTCACCAGTCCCCCAAGGTATTATGTCACCAGTCCCCCAAGGTATTATGTCACCAGTTCCCCAAGGTATTACGTCACCAGTTCCCCAAGGTATTACGTCACCAGTTCCCCAAGGTATTACGTCACCAGTTCCCCAAGGTATTACGTCACCAGTTCCCCAAGGTATTACGTCACCAGTTCCCCAAGGTATTACGTCACCAGTTCCCCAAGGTATTACGTCACCAGTTCCCCAAGGTATTACGTCACCAGTTCCCCAAGGTATTACGTCACCAGTTCCCCAAGGTTATGACCGTAGTGTCACCACAAATTTCCTCGGACACTGCCTATGTTACGACCGTGCTGTGAGTCAAGATCACTACCTATGTTACGACCGTGCTGTGAGTCAAGATCACTACCTATGTTACGACCGTGCTGTGAGTCAAGATCACTGCCTATGTTACGACCGTGCTGTGAGTCAAGATCACTGCCTATGTTACGACCGTGCTGTGAGTCAAGATCACTGCCTATGTTACGACCGTGCTGTGAGTCAAGATCACTGCCTATGTTACGACCGTGCTGTGAGTCAAGATCACTGCCTATGTTACGACCGTGCTGTGAGTCAAGATCACTGCCTATGTTACGACCGTGCTGTGAGTCAAGATCACTGCCTATGTTACGACCGTGCTGTGAGTCAAGATCACTGCCTATGTTACGACCGTGCTGTGAGTCAAGATCACTGCCTATGTTACGACCGTGCTGTGAGTCAAGATCACTGCCTATGTTACGACCGTGCTGTGAGTCAAGATCACTACCTATGTTACGACCGTGCTGTGAGTCAAGATCACTGCCTATGTTACGACCGTGCTGTGAGTCAAGATCACTGCCTATGTTACGACCGTGCTGTGAGTCAAGATCACTGCCTATGTTACGACCGTGCTGTGAGTCAAGATCACTGCCTATGTTACGACCGTGCTGTGAGTCAAGATCACTGCCTATGTTACGACCGTGCTGTGAGTCAAGATGACTGCCTATGTTACGACCGTGCTGTGAGTCAAGATCACTGCCTATGTTACGACCGTGCTGTGAGTCAAGATCACTACCTATGTTACGACCGTGCTGTGAGTCAAGATCACTGCCTATGTTACGACCGTGCTGTGAGTCAAGATCACTGCCTATGTTACGACCGTGCTGTGAGTCAAGATCACTGCCTATGTTACGACCGTGCTGTGAGTCAAGATCACTGCCTATGTTACGACCGTGCTGTGAGTCAAGATCACTGCCTATGTTACGACCGTGCTGTGAGTCAAGATCACTGCCTATGTTACGACCGTGCTGTGAGTCAAGATCACTACCTATGTTACGACCGTGCTGTGAGTCAAGATCACTACCTATGTTACGACCGTGCTGTGAGTCAAGATCACTGCCTATGTTACGACCGTGCTGTGAGTCAAGATCACTGCCTATGTTACGACCGTGCTGTGAGTCAAGATCACTGCCTATGTTACGACCGTGCTGTGAGTCAAGATGACTGCCTATGTTACGACCGTGCTGTGAGTCAAGATGACTGCCTATGTTACGACCGTGCTGTGAGTCAAGATCACTGCCTATGTTACGACCGTGCTGTGAGTCAAGATCACTGCCTATGTTACGACCGTGCTGTGAGTCAAGATCACTGCCTATGTTACGACCGTGCTGTGAGTCAAGATCACTGCCTATGTTACGACCGTGCTGTGAGTCAAGATCACTGCCTATGTTACGACCGTGCTGCGAGTCAAGATCACTGCCTATGTTACGACCGTGGTGTGAGTCAAGATCACTACCTATGTTACGACCGTGCTGTGAGTCAAGATCACTGCCTATGTTACGACCGTGCTGTGAGTCAAGATCACTGCCTATGTTACGACCGTGTTGTGAGTCAAGATCACTGCCTATGTTACGACCGTGCTGTGAGTCAAGATCACTACCTATGTTACGACCGTGCTGTGAGTCAAGATCACTACCTATGTTACGACCGTGCTGTGAGTCAAGATCACTGCCTATGTTACGACCGTGCTGTGAGTCAAGATCACTGCCTATGTTACGACCGTGCTGTGAGTCAAGATCACTGCCTATGTTACGACCGTGCTGTGAGTCAAGATCACTGCCTATGTTACGACCGTGCTGTGAGTCAAGATCACTGCCTATGTTACGACCGTGCTGTGAGTCAAGATCACTGCCTATGTTACGACCGTGCTGTGAGTCAAGATCACTGCCTATGTTACGACCGTGCTGTGAGTCAAGATCACTGCCTATGTTACGACCGTGCTGTGAGTCAAGATCACTGCCTATGTTACGACCGTGCTGTGAGTCAAGATCACTGCCTATGTTACGACCGTGCTGTGAGTCAAGATCACTGCCTATGTTACGACCGTGCTGTGAGTCAAGATCACTATGTTACGACCGTGCTGTGAGTCAAGATCACTGCCTATGTTACGACCGTGCTGTGAGTCAAGATCACTGCCTATGTTACGACCGTGGTGTGAGTCAAGATGACTGCCTATGTTACGACCGTGCTGCGAGTCAAGATACACCTCATGTAAGGGTGCAGACATAACTACCCGAACATATGCCTCTAGTTTTCAATTTTGGTTGAGAAACATTTTCAGATGTGGAAGAAAACATCTCTCAGTCTTTCAATATAGAGCAATATGGTACAAACCTTGATAACTAATGCTGAGAAATTCGTTTAAAAAGACGTGAGCCAACACTCGGCCATGTTTTCTTGAAAACTTTTCGGTCCTGGGATCTTGATCACTTTTAACATTGTCATTTTAATCTCTGTGTGTTAGAAGTTATCAAGGTCCAGAACCGATACTTTTTAAATGAATATGTCTATTGTTTACTCCAGTAAACAATATGCACCAGTGTCTCTAAAAGTAATAACAATCAATGGTTTGTTAGTCTCGCTTCTGGCTGTAGAACAGTGTCATGCATAGATCCACGTCTCGTGTCTGGCTGTAGAACAGTGTCATGCATTGATCCATGTCTCATGTCTGGCTGTAGAACAGTCATGCATAGATCCACGTCTCATGTCTGGCTGTAGAACAGTGTCATGCATAGATCCACGTCTCATGTCTGGCTGTAGAACAGTGTCATGCATAGATCCACGTCTCATGTCTGGCTGTAGAACAGTGTCATGCATAGATCCACGTCTCATGTCTGGCTGTAGAACAGTGTCATGCATTGATCCACGTCTCATGTCTGGCTGTAGAACAGTGTCATGCATAGATCCACGTCTCATGTCTGGCTGTAGAACAGTGTCATGCATAGATCCACGTCTCATGTCTGGCTGTAGAACAGTGTCATGCATAGATCCACGTCTCATGTCTGGCTGTAGAACAGTGTCATGCATTGATCCACGTCTCATGTCTGGCTGTAGAACAGTGTCATGCATTGATCCACGTCTCATGTCTGGCTGTAGAACAGTGTCATGCATTGATCCACGTCTCATGTCTGGCTGTAGAACAGTGTCATGCATAGATCCACGTCTCATGTCTGGCTGTAGAACAGTGTCATGCATAGATCCACGTCTCATGTCTGGCTGTAGAACAGTGTCATGCATAGATCCACGTCTCATGTCTGGCTGTAGAACAGTGTCATGCATAGATCCACGTCTCATGTCTCGCTGTAGAACAGTGTCATGCATAGATCCACGTCTCATGTCTGGCTGTAGAACAGTGTCATGCATTGATCCATGTCTCATGTCTGGCTGTAGAACAGTGTCATGCATAGATCCACGTCTCATGTCTGGCTGTAGAACAGTGTCATGCATTGATCCATGTCTCATGTCTGGCTGTAGAACAGTGTCATGCATTGATCCATGTCTCATGTCTGGCTGTAGAACAGTCATGCATTGATCCATGTCTCATGTCTGGCTGTAGAACAGGGTCATGCATTGATCCATGTCTTATGTCTGGCTGTAGAACAGTGTCATGCATTGATCCATGTCTCATGTCTGGCTGTAGAACAGTGTCATGCATTGATCCATGTCTCATGTCTGGCTGTAGAACAGTGTCATGCATTGATCCATGTCTCATGTCTGGCTGTAGAACAGTGTCATGCATTGATCCATATCTCATGTCTGGCTGAAGAACAGTGTCATGCATTGATCCATGTCTTATGTCTGGCTGTAGAACAGTGTCATGCATTGATCCATGTCTTATGTCTGGCTGTAGAACAGTCATGCATTGATCCACGTCTCATGTCTGGCTGTAGAACAGTCATGCATTGATCCATGTCTCATGTGTGGCTGTAGAACAGTCATGCATTGATCCACGTCTCATGTCTGGCTGTAGAACAGTGTCATGCATTGATCCATGTCTCATGTCTGGCTGTAGAACAGTCATGCATTGATCCACGTCTCATGTCTGGCTGCAGAACAGTGTCATGCATTGATCCACGTCTCGTGTCTGGCTGTAGAACAGTCAAGCATTGATCCATGTCTCATGTCTGGCTGTAGAACAGTCATGCATTGATCCATGTCTCATGTCTGGCTGTAGAACAATCATGCATTGATCCACGTCTCATGTATGCCTGTAAAACAGTGTCATGCATTGATCCAAGTCTTATGTCTGGCTGTAGAACAGTCATGCATTGATCCATGTCTCATGTCTGGCTGTAGAACATGGTCATGCATTGATCCACGTCTCATGTCTGGCTGTAGAACATGGTCATGCATTGATCCACGTCTCATGTCTGGCTGTAGAACAGGGTCATGCACTGATCCATGTCTCATGTCTGGCTGTAGAACAGTGTCATGCACTGATCCATGTCTCATGTCTGGCTGTAGAACATGGTCATGCACTGATCCATGTCTCATGTCTGGCTGTAGAACAGTGTCATGCATTGATCCATGTCTCATGTCTGGCTGTAGAACAGTCATGCATTGATCCATGTCTCATGTCTGGCTGTAGAACAGTGTCATGCATTGATCCATGTCTCATGTATGGCTGTAGAGCAGTGTCATGCACTGATCCATGTCTCATGTCTGGCTGTAGAACAGTCAAGCATTGATCCATGTCTCATGTCTGGCTGTAGAACAGTCATGCATTGATCCATGTCTCATGTCTGGCTGTAGAACAGTCATGCATTGATCCATGTCTCATGTATGGCTGTAGAGCAGTGTCATGCACTGATCCATGTCTCATGTCTGGCTGTAGAACAGTCAAGCATTGATCCATGTCTCATGTCTGGCTGTAGAACAGTCATGCATTGATCCATGTCTCATGTCTGGCTGTAGAACAGTGTCATGCATTGATCCATGTCTCATGTATGCCTGTAAAACAGTGTCATGCATTGATCCATGTCTCATGTCTGGCTGTAGAACAGTGTCATGCATTGATCCATGTCTCATGTATGCCTGTAAAACAGTGTCATGCATTGATCCACGTCTCATGTATGCCTGTAAAACAGTGTCATGCATTGATCCATGTCTCATGTATGCCTGTAAAACAGTGTCATGCATTGATCCATGTCTCATGTCTGGCTGTAGAACAGGGTCATGCATTGATCCAAGTCTTATGTCTGGCTGTAGAACAGTCATGCATTGATCCATGTCTCATGTCTGGCTGTAGAACAGTGTCATGCATTGATCCATGTCTCATGTCTGGCTGTAGAACAGGGTCAAGCATTGATCCACGTCTCATGTCTGGCTGTAGAACAGGGTCATGCATTGATCCATGTCTCATGTCTGGCTGTAGAACAGTGTCATGCATTGATCCAATTCTCATGTCTGGGTGTAGAACAGTGTCATGCATTGATCCATGTCTCACGTATGGCTGTAGAACAGTGTCATGCATTGATCCATGTCTCATGTATGGCTGTAGAACAGGGTCATGCATTGATCCATGTCTCATGTCTGGCTGTAGAACAGGGTCATGCACTGATCCATGTCTCATGTCTGACTGTAGAACAGGGTCATGCATTGATCCATGTCTCATGTCTGGCTGTAGAACAGGGTCATGCATTGATCCATGTCTCATGTATGGCTGTAGAACAGGGTCATGCATTGATCCATGTCTCATGTCTGGCTGTAGAAGAGTCATGCATTGATCCATGTCTTATGTCTGGCTGTAGAAGAGTCATGCATTGATCCGAATCACCCTGAAAGACATTAATATCCGTTTTTAGTTGTCTCTCCGATGTTCCTCGTCTTACCAGTCTAAGCAATCGGAAATAACATACCCAATCTTACAATACTTGCAATCTAAAGGTTCAGAAGCTTTATCATTAATATTACATACCTGTGACTATTAGTTGTAGATATGTGGAGGTTGATTTCCCGAATGATATTTGGGTGATATTTTTCCCTTGTCAGGAGGGAAATATGGTTGGATGATCTGACATTTAATTGTTAACCACAAACTTGTCTACCAGTTTAGCTGTCTTATGTACAAATACAAATATATAATTTCCAAATAACACTATCATCTGGACTAACAACTTCTGAAAAGCTGTCCAGTAACACTAAGTTCTCTATCTCACTAAAGTTGGTGACACTCGCTTATTTGTACCATTTTGTAAATACCTAGTACTGTTCTCTAGAAAAATCCATATAAGACTGCAGAAGTTAACACTTATTCAGCTTAGATTCACTTCCATAGCTGGAATGTACCACTACGTAATTGGAACTTCACTCATAATAACACTGTACTTCGCGAAGTCTTCATCACACAAGTCAGACGTACAATCTGCGTGAACAAATGCCGCACAGTGCTCCGTCGGTGCTGCAATGCTGGTTACTGACTCTCGAACTGTTCGAAAACTTGCTCAAGCTCAGATTTAAAAAAAAAAGAAAATGTGGTACTAACGACACACATTTCTGTGCAACGATATTGCTTCCTCTCCCTCTCTTCATCGTACTCCTCATAAGCAAAACAGTGCTGTTTTTCTAATCAGTTCTAGAGAAAGCTTTGCTATTTCTAATACGATAGAAGCAGATTACGTTTAGTCAGGCCTGGCTACTACCACACACCTCCTCAACACGCGTATCACCAGGCAAACCATTCAGTATTATAAGGAAGGAAACTGAGACGAGCGGAGACTAACACGAGTCCAAGACACATTAGACGCGCCAGATGGAGGCACAGTGGCCATGGTTAATGTGTCAGACATTAATTTGTTGCATTTTAATTCGCAAAGCAGCAAAGCAGCTAAATTGCAACGAGAGTTAGTGCCAACAGAACGAACAATTTGCTAACAATGCTGGAGAGTTGAAGCAAACCACACAAGATATATGATGTCGTCAAATGTCGTCAGATGTCAGGCTGCAATAAAGTAACGTAACCAGTAACAAACTGCTTCAGGAGAGGCAACATATCAGGCTGATGAACCTGAGTGTGCAAGATGCAAACTTAAGCACAGCAAATTAGAACAGCCAGGAAAATCAGGAATAAAGTTTATAACCACGGCGCACCGTGGCCTGGTGGCTAAAGTTCTCTCTTAACACGGCGAGTGTTTGGGTTCGATTCCCAGCCAGAGTAGAAACATTGGGCGTGTTTCCCTACACGGGTTGGGTACCTGAGTGTTAGTGGACTGGTGTGGGTCGCATCCTGGGACAAAACTGACCTAATTTGCGGGAAATGCTCAGCATAACAAGTGACTTTCTATATAGTAGTATGTCACTGATGTCAACTATGGTCTGTATACCTTGTACATGTTGTACAGTAGTGCAGTGTTGTTATTGATCAATACCACTCGTTCGTGGACATATATATATATATATATATATATATATATATATATATATATATATATATATATATATATATATATATATATATATATATATATATATATATATATATATATGTCGTGCAGAATATGTAAAACTGGTCAATTAGCAAGGACTCATTTAAAATTAAGTCCTTTCTAAAATTTTCTCTCATACGTTTAAAGATATATTTTTTTCGTTAATGTTAATGTAAAAATTTTTAATTTTGCACAAAAAGAATCTTAGAAAACTTACCTAACCTTATTATAACAAGAACAATTTATTTTAGCCTAACCCAACTAAATATATTTTAAATTTGTTTACAATAATTTAATACTAAACAAACACAGTGAAATATATTTTTTTCGTTAGGTTCAGAATGATTTTGGCGAAATTATTGCATACACAAATTTTCACTTGTCCTATATGGCAAGATGAACGTTGCTATTTAAGCCAAGATCGCAAGTTCTGCCTATTCGGCACGACATATATATATATATATATATATATATATATATATATATATATATATATATATATATATATATATATAATGCAAATAGCGCAAACCAAGCGATACAGGATGCAAAACAATCACTGGGGGAGTAGAATGATAGCTCTGGGCCTTTCAGGATTCAATCAACACATCATCAGGAGCTTGCAAAGTTGCAGAAAAGAGGATGATGTCCAAGCAAATACGATCCCAAAGGTTCAATATTATAGCATTAGAAAAATCCCACAAGCAGTGATATTGTAGCCTGGCAATTATCAAAACTTCGGTCAGACTCCGCTATTAATTTTACATACATAATTATATTGCAAGTGATATAAAAGTCACTGGCAATTATGGAGTAATCATCCACAAGAAAACGGATTTATTTAAAAGACGAGAAAATGGAACTATTTAAAGGGGAGACTTCTAAAAGCTATACAAAAGAAATGGGGCTCATAAATATGAACTCATTTAAAGAGGGAGGCATCTGTAATTATAAGGAAGATGGCCACAGTTATTCATCAGTCATGATTCTGAGGTAAACTCTGGTTCAACCTTCAGAAAATGCTGGAGAAATAGACCCTAATTCCTCGATGTCGAATTACATTTATGACAGTCTAATACATTCGTATAAGAGCCCAGTTTTTGACTGTGTACTATTGTCTGAACTAAAAATGCATTTAATTTGAACAACTCATCACTGATAATGTATAATGAATGCTTATCATGCTTAAATAATTGCCGATTCTATAATTTTCCTTTCATACCAAGAGCACCAAGGGAAGATGACTAATGCTTCCTGCAAATTTCCCAGGCTATTACAAGCTCTGATATGGTTGAAAATTGCGTTCGACTCCTGTGCTATATGCATCGAATAACAGTGTTGTGATATCCTAGCTTCTAATGGCTTTCCCATTAGAAGTTAGGATATCACAACACCATTAAACGATACAAATAGCACAGGGGTCGAACGCGATTTTCAACCAAATTAGAACGTGTAATAATCCAGCAAATTTTCAGGAAGAAAGAGTCATCTTCCCTTGTTTCTCTTGGCATGAAAGGAATATTGTAGAATCGGCAGTTATTAAGCATGATAAGCATTCATTATAAAATACCAGTGAAGAGTTGTTCAAATTAGATGCAATTTTTAGTTCAGGCAATAATACACAGTCAAAAATTGGGCTCTTACACGTTACTCCATCTGCGATGATGTACCATACCTTCAGCCTGGAAGGGGGTTGTGTTTGTATGTGTGTACTCACCTATTTGTACTCACCTATTTGTGGTTGCAGGGGTCGAGTCTTAGCTCCTGGCCCCGCCTCTTCACCGGTTGCTACTGGGCCCTCTCTCTCCCCGCTCCATGAGCTTTATCAAACCTCGTCTTAAAACTGTGTATGGTTTCTGCCTCCACTACGTCATTTTCTAGGCTATTCCACTGCCTTACAACTCTATGACTGAAGAAATACTTCCTAATATCTCTCTGACTCATTTGTGTCTTCAACTTCCAATTGTGGCCTCTTGTTTCTGTGTCCCCTCCCTGGAACATCCTGTCTTTGTGTGTGTGTGTGTGTGTGTGTGTGTGTGTACTCACCTAGTTGAGGTTGCGGGGGTCGAGTCCGAGCTCCTGGCCCTGCCTCTTCACTGATCGCTACTAGGTCACTCTCCCTGAACCGTGAGCTTTATCATACCTCTGCTTAAAGCTATGTATGGATCCTGCCTCCACTACATCGCTTCCCAAACTGTTCCACTTACTGACTACTCTGTGGCTGAAGAAATACTTCCTAACATCCCTGTGATTCATCTGTGTCTTCAACTTCCAACTGTGTTCCCTAGTTACTGTGTCCAATCTCTGGAACATCCTGTCTCTGTCCACCTTGTCAATTCCTCTCAGTATTTTGTATGTCGTTATCATGTCCCCCCTATCTCTCCTGTCCTACAGTGTCGTCAGGTTGATTTCATTTAACCTCTCCTCGTAGGACATACCTCTTAGCTCTGGGATTAGTCTTGTTGAAAACCTTTGCACTTTCTCTAGTTTCTTTACGTGCTTGGATAGGTGTGGGTTCCAAACTGGTGCCACATACTCCAATATGGGCCTAACGTACACGGTGTACAGGGTCCTGAACGATTCCTTATTAAGATGTCGGAATGCTGTTCTGAGGTTTGTTAGGCGCCCATATGCTGCAGCAGTTATTTGGTTGATGTGCGCTTCAGGAGATGTGCCTGGTGTTATACTCACCCCAAGATCTTTTTCCTTGAGTGAGGTTTGTAGTCTCTGGCCCCCTAGACTGTAGTCCGTCTGCGGTCTTCTTTGCCCTTCCCCAATCTTCATGACTTTGCACTTGGTGGGATTGAACTCCAGGAGCCAATTGCTGGACCAGGTCTGCAGCCTGTCCAGATCCCTTTGTAGTTCTGCCTGGTCTTAGATCGAGTGAATTCTTCTCATCAACTTCACGTCATCTGCAAATAGGGACACCTCAGAGTCTATTCCTTCCGTCATGTCGTTCACAAATACCAGAAACAGCACTGGTCCTAGGACTGACCCCTGTGGGACCCCGCTGGTCACAGGTGCCCACTCTGACACCTCGCCACGTACCATGACTCGCTGCTGTCTTCCTGACAAGTATTCCCTGATCCATTGTAGTGCCTTCCCTGTTATCCCTGCTTGATCCTCCAGTTTTTGCACCAATCTCTTGTGTGGAACTGTGTCAAACGCCTTCTTGCAGTCCAAGAATATGCAATCCACCCACCCCTCTCTCTTGTCTTACTGCTGTCACCATGTCATAGAACTCAAGTAGGTTTGTGACACAGGATTTCCCGTTCCTGAAACCATGTTGGCTGCTGTTGATGAGATCATTCTTTTCTAGGTGTTCCACCACTCTTCTCCTGATAATCTTCTCCATGATTTTGCATGCTATACATGTCAGTGACACTGGTCTGTAGTTTAATGCTTCATGTCTGTCTCCTTTTTTAAAGATTGGGACTACATTTGCTGTCTTCCATGCCTCAGGCAATCTCCCTGTTTCGATAGATGTATTGAATATTGTTGTTAGGGGTACACATAGCGCCTCTGCTCCCTCTCTCAATACCCATGGGGAGATGTTATCTGGCCCCATTGCCTTTGAGGTATCTAGCTCACTCAGAAGCCTCTTCACTTCTTCCTCAGTTGTGTGCACTGTGTCCAGCACATGGTGGTGTGCTCCACCTCTGTCTTTCTGGAGCCCCTTCTGTCTCCTCTGTGAACATTTCTTTGAATCTCTTGTTGAGTTCCTCACATACTTCACGGTCATTTCCTGTTGTCTCTCCTCCTTCCTTCCTTAGCCTGATTACCTGGTCCTTGACTGCTGTTTTCCTCCTGATGTGGCTGTACAACAGTTTCGGGTCAGATTTGGCTTTCGCTGCTATGTCATTTTCATATTGTCTTTGGGCCTCCCTTCTTATCTGTGCATATTCGTTTCTGGCTCTACGACTGCTCTCCTTATTCTCCTGGGTCCTTTGCCTTCTATATTTCTTCCATTCCCTAGCACACTTGGTTTTTGCCTCCCTGCACCTTTGGGTAAACCATGGGCTCATCCTGGCTTTTTCATTATTCCTGTTACCCTTGGGTACAAACCTCTCCTCAGTCTCCTTGCATTTTGTTGCTACATATTCCATCATCTCATTAACTGGCTTCCCTGCCAGTTCTCTGTCCCACTGAACCCCGTTCAGGAAGTTCCTCATTCCTGTGTAGTCCCCTTTCTTGTAGTTTGGCTTCATTCGTCCTGGCCTTCCTGCTTCTCCTTCCACTTGTAGCTCTACTGTGTATTCGAAGCTTAAAACCACATGGTCACTGGCCCCAAGGGGTCTTTCATATGTGATGTCCTCGATATCTGCACTACTCAAGGTGAATACTAAGTCCAGCCTTGCTGGTTCATCCTCTCCTCTCTCTCTTGTAGTGTCCCTTACGTGTTGGTACATGAAGTTTTCCAGTACCACCTCCATCATCTTAGCCCTCCAAGTATCTTGGCCTCCATGCGGGTCCAAGTTCTCCCAATCGATCTCCTTGTGGTTAAAGTCACCCATGATCATAAGAACATAAGAACATAAGAAAGGAGGAACACTGCAGGAGGCCTGCTGGCCCATACTAGGCAGGTCCTTTACAATTCATCCCACTAACAAAACATTTACCCAACCCAATTTTCAATGCTACCCAAGAAATAAGCTCTGATGTGAAAGTCCCACTCAAATCCAACCCTTCCCACTCATGTACTTATCCAACCTAGATTTGAAACTACCCAAAGTCCTAGCCTCAATAACCCAACTAGGTAGACTGTTCCACTCATCAACTACCCTATTTCCAAACCAATACTTTCCTATGTCCTTTCTAAATCTAAACTTATCTAATTTAAATCCATTACTGCGGGTTCTCTCTTGGAGAGACATCCTCAAGACCTTATTAATATCCCCTTTATTAATACCTATCTTCCACTTATACACTTCGATCAGGTCTCCCCTCATTCTTCGTCTAACAAGTGAATGTAACTTAAGAGTCTTCAATCTTTCTTCATAAGGAAGATTTCTGATGCTATGTATTAATTTAGTCATCCTACGCTGAATGTTTTCTAACGAATTTATGTCCATTTTGTAATACGGAGACCAGAACTGAGCTGCATAATCAAGGTGAGGCCTTACTAATGATGTATAAAGCTGCAGTATGACCTCTGGACTTCTGTTGCTTACACTTCTTGATATAAATCCCAGTAATCTATTTGCCTTATTACGTACGCTTAGGCATTGCTGTCTTGGTTTAAGGTTGCTGCTCACCATAACCCCCAAGTCCTTTTCGCAATCTGTATGGCTAAGTTCTACATCATTTAATTTATAAGTACTAGGGTTATGGGCACTCCCAAGCTTCAGAACCTTGCACTTATCTACATTGAACTGCATCTGCCACTTTTCTGACCAAGAATAGAGTTTGTTTAAGTCCTCCTGAAGTTCCCTAACATCTACGTTTGAATCAATTATCCTACCTATCTTTGTGTCATCGGCGAATTTGCTCATATCACTAGTAATTCCCTCATCAAGATCATTGATATATATTATAAACAACAACGGGCCCAAGACTGATCCCTGTGGAACGCCACTTGTTACAGATCCCCACTCGGATTTAACCCCATTTATGGACACTCTCTGCTTCCTGTCAGTGAGCCATGACTCGATCCACGAGAGCACTTTTCCCCCAATGCCATGGGCTGCCACTTTCTTTAACAGTCTATGGTGCGGAACTCTATCAAAAGCCTTACTAAAATCTAAGTAAATAATATCAAATTCTTTATTGTGGTCAACAGCCTCAAAAGCTTTACTGAAGAAAGTTAATAAATTAGTTAGACAAGACCGGCCTCTTGTGAATCCATGCTGAGTATCATTAATCAAGCTATGCTTATCGAGATGGCTTCTTATAATCTCAGCTATAATTGACTCTAGTAATTTGCCTACAATTGAGGTCAGGCTTATTGGGCGGTAATTTGACGGTAACGACTTGTCCCCTGTTTTAAAAATAGGAGTTACATTAGCCATCTTCCACATATCAGACACTACACCTGTTTGAAGAGATAAATTAAAAATATTAGTTAATGGTTCACAGAGTTCCATTTTGCATTCCTTAAGAACCCTTGAAAAAACCTCATCAGGACCCGGCGACTTATTTTGCTTCAGTCTGTCTATCTGCCTCACAACCATCTCACTAGTGACTGTGATGTTACATAATTTATCTTCTTCTAGCCCACTGTAAAAATTAATTACTGGAATATTGTTAGTGTCTTCCTGTGTAAAAACTGAGAGAAAATAATTATTTAAAATCAAGCACATTTCATTCTCATTGTCAGTAAGGTGCCCATAGTTATTTTTAAGGGGACCTATCTTATCTCTAACTTTTGTTCTATAGACCTGGAAAAAACTTTTTGGGTTAGTTTTAGAATCCCTAGCAACTTTAATTTCATAGTCCCTTTTAGCTTTTCTTATCCCCTTTTTAATGTCCCTCTTAATGTCAATATACTGATTCATAAGATGACCCTCACCTCTTTTGATACGCCTATAAATTCCTTTCTTATGCCCTAGTAGATATTTGAGCCTATTATTCATCCATTTTGGGTCATTTCTATTTGATCTAATTTCTTTATATGGGATAAACGCTCTTTGAGCAGCATGTATAGTGTTCAGAAAACTGTCATATTGATAGCTCTCTTCGTTACCCCAGTCAACAGATGATAAGTGTTCTTTAAGCCCATCGTAATCTGCTAAGCGAAAATCTGGGACTGTTACTGAGTTATCGCTACTATCGTACTTCCATTCAATGCTAAATGTAATTGATTTGTGGTCGCTAGCACCCAGTTCCTCTGAAATTTCTAAATTATTAACAAGGGATTCATTGTTTGCCATAACTAAGTCAAGCAGGTTATTTCCCCTTGTAGGTTCTGTCACAAACTGCTTCAAAAAACAATCCTGAAATACTTCTAAGAAGTCGTACGATTCTAAATTCCCAGTCAAGAAATTCCAATCAACATGACTAAAGTTAAAGTCTCCTAGAATTACTACATTATCGTGCCTTGTGGCCTTAACAATTTCCTCCCATAGTAGTTTCCCTTGGTCCCTATCTAAGTTAGGGGGACGGTATATCACTCCTAAAATCAGTTTTTCATGCCCCTCTGAAAATTCTATCCAAACAGACTCTGTATGTGTTACTTCAGACTTAATACCCGTTTTTATGCAACAGTTCAAGCGATCTCGGACGTACAATGCCACCCCACCCCCCCTCCCAATACTTCTATCTTCTTGGAACAATTTAAAACCCTGAATATGACATTCCGCAGGCATGTCCCGACTTTTTGAATTAAACCACGTCTCAGTTAAGGCAAATACATCAATGTTACCTACACTAGCAACTAATCTCAACTCGTCCATCTTATTCCTAGCACTACGGCAATTAGCATAATAAACATTGAAAGACTCTCCTTTCTCTTTACCCTTCCTGCTCATTTCTATTTTTCTACTAAACCTATTACCGTCTTTATCACCCAAGGTCCCTGGCTTTTCAATATCTATCTCGTTCTTATTATTACTAGTTCCCCTAGAACTCGTAATATTACTACACTGGGACTTCACTGTTTTCCTGCCAAAACCCATACCACTAACTATTCCTAGTTTAAAGTCCTAACTGCTCCCTCCACTGCAGTTGCCAGTGCTCCCACCCCACACCTAGATAAGTGAACCCCATCCCTAGCATACATGTCATTTCTGCCATAGAAGAGGTCCCAGTTGTCAATGAATGTTACCGCATTTTCCTTACAGTATTTGTCCAGCCAGCAATTGACACCAATTGCCCTGGACAACCATTCACTTCCAACTCCCCTCCTTGGCAAAATACCACATATGAGAGGGTTCCCACCCTTACTTCTAATTATTTCTATTGCTGACCTATACCTGCTAATCAGGTCCTCACTCCTACGTCTGCCAACATCGTTGCCTCCAGCACTGAGACAGATAATAGGATTGCTCCCATTACCTCTCATGATGTCATCCAGACGGCTAACAATATCCTCCATCCCAGCCCCAGGAAAGCAAACTCTCTGTCTCCTACTCCTGTCCTTCAAGCAGAACGCCCTATCCATATACCTAACTTGGCTATCCCCAACAACAACAATATTCTTACCTTCCTTAATGTCTTTCGTCGTGTCGTTCCCAGTAGTCAACTCACATTCGTCGGGTAGCACTGAGAATGTATTGGATGTTTCCACAACAGTTTCCACGGCAGTCTCTTTCTTCTTCATCGTTTCTACCTTTCCATTCGTCTTCTTGATCGTCAACTTCTTTCCCTGCTGTCCAGCCACTGACCAGTTTCCCTTCTTGACCTGAGGACTCAAAACAGGAGGACTACTACGAATCTTCTTGTTCTCCTCGGTCAATCGCCGAATTTCCAAATTCGCCAACCTCAATTCTTCCTTAAGCTGTTGGTAAAGTTGCTCGATGGAGGGCATCTTGCTTCAATTCTAGAGAGCGCGCAAACAGGTCTTCACAGAGCCAAGTACACGTCAACACTGCGCAAATGCCAACTCAATCAGGAGCTACTGCGCAGCACGTCCGCACGGCCCAATAGCGATGCGAACACTGATCAGGAGCTTTGCCCTGCATGCATGAGCTCTTCTGGCCACTGTAGCCAGTGTGTCAACCATCGCTCTATTGCTCTCGTCGTACTCTTGCCTTGGCCTCCTGCTGTTCTGTGGTGGGTTATACATCACTGCTATTACCACCTTGGGACCTCCAGAGTGAAGCGTTCCCACTATGTAATCACTTTCTTCTCCGCTGTCTCCTCTCTCCAGCTCATCAAAACTCCAGCGATTTTTGATCAGCAATGCCACTCCTCCACCCCCCTGTTCCCTCTGTCTTTCCTCAGGATTTGGTATCCCGTTGGAAAGATGGCATCTGTTATCATACCTGTAAGCTTGGCTTCTGTGAGAGCTATGATGTCCGGTGATGCCTCTTTGACTCTTTCATGCCACTCCTCCCACTTATTTGTTATTCCATCAGCGTTTGTGTACCATACCTTCAGTTTCCTTTCCAACACTGTGGTCTGGGGGGCCTGTGAGGGTGGGAGACCTGGTAGCATACTGTGGGATTCTATAGCTCGGTGTTGGGTGGAGGCTGTGGGTATGGATTGTAGTGTGTGTGTTGGGATGGTGTGATAGGTTGTATGGTTCTGAGAATAGTTGTATGTGTGCTTGCCCTTGCTGTTCTGTTCTGCTCTGACTGACCTCTGCTGGTTCCATCCTTGTCTCTTTTCCTAGCTCCTTTCGCTTTTTTGTCCTCTCCCTCAGCTGTTGTCATTCTGATTGTGTTCTGTCTCTGTCTAGGAACACCCTCTTGTACTCTTCTGAGTATTTCAATCGTGATTTCTCTTGGAGGATCCTGTTCTGCACTGTTTCCGTCCTGAGAATCAGCTTGACTGGTTGGTTTCTTTCCTTTGAGTACCCCCCTATTCTCTGAAAATTTACAATCTCATCCATCTCCACCTATTTCCGTGATGATTTTCTCAATCTCCTTTCTTTCTTCCTGCTGCCTTTCAGTGTGTGTCCTTTCCTCTCTCTCCTGAAGCCCATGGATAAACACTGATTTTGTCCTTTCCTCCTCGCATTGCCTCACCCTCTGTGACTCTGGATCTTGCCTGTATGTGGTCAGTTTCTCCCTTGATTTTTGCAGTGGCTCTTGATAGCATGGTTGTGCCTCAGCATTCGACCTATCACCCTCTCCATCTGCACCCAGCTGTTCTTCCCT
>NC_091371.1:2301564-2316564 GCF_038502225.1 Cherax quadricarinatus | reverse complement strand
CCCTACTTGATCATCATATGATTTAATTCTCCTCATTAACTTCACATCATCTGTGAACAGGGACACTTCTGAGTCTAACACTTCAATCTTGGCATTCACATATACCAGAAATAGCACTGGTTCTAGGGCCTACCCCCGTGGGACCCCACTCGTCACAGGTGCCCACTGTGATACCTCATCCCGTACCATGACTCGTTGTTGCCTCCCTGTCAGGTATTCTTTGATCTATTGCAGCGCCCTTCCTGTTATATGCGCTTGATCCTCTAGCTTCTGAACCACTCTTCTTTGAGGAACTGTGTCGAAGGCCTTCTTGCAGTCCAAGAAGATGCAATCAACCCACCCCTCTCTCTCGTGTCTTACTTCTGTAACTTTATCATAAAACTCCAGAAGGTTTGTGACACAGGATTTGCCTTCCATAAATCCATGATGGTTGGCATTTATGCTCTTGTTCCATTCCAAGTGCTCCACCACTCTCCTCCTAATAATCTTCTCCATGACTTTGCATACTATACACGTCAGTGACACTGGTCTATAGTTTATTGCCTCTTTTCTGTCTCCTTTTTTAAATATGGGTACTACATTTGTCGTCTTCCATACCTTAGGTAGTTGCCCAGTTTCAAGGAATGTGTTGAAGATTCTGGTTAGTGGCACACACAGTAGTTCTGCTCCCTCTCTACGGACCCATGGGGAAATGTTGTCTGGTCCCACTGCCTTTGAGGTATCAAGGTCCCTTAGCAGCTTCTTCACCTCCTCCTCAGTTGTGTGTATGTCATCTAACACTTGTTGGTATATTCCTTGTTGGCATACCCCTCTGTTCTGTCCACCCAGAGGCCTTCCCGTCTCCACCGGAAATACTTTCTTAAATCTCTTGTTGAGCTCCTTACATACCTCTTGATTGCTTCTGGTGAGTTCCCCACCTTCTTTCCTCAGCCTGATCACCTGGTCTTTGACTGCTGTCTTTCTCCTAATGTGGCTATACAGCAGTTTCGGGTCAGACTTGGCTTTCGATGCTATGTCGTTTTCGTACTGTCGCTGGGCCTCCCTCCTTATCTGTGCATACTCGTTTCTGGCTCTTCAACTAGTCTCTCTATTTTCCTGGATCTTTTGCCTCCTGTACCTTTTCCATTCTCTGGTGCACTTAGTTTTTGCCTCCCTATATCTTCGGGAAAACCAAGGACTCGCTTTGGTCTTCCCAGTATTTCAATTGCCATTGGGAACAAACCTTTCTTTTGCCTCCCTGCATTTTGTTGTTACGTATTCCATCATTTCATTTACTGACTTTCCTGCCAATTCTCTGTCCTACTTAACCTCCTGCAGGAAGTTCCTCATGCCTGTGTAGTCCCCCTTTTTATAGTTTTGCTTTTCATCCAACTCCTGTTACCCCTCTTAACTTGTAACTCTACTATGAATTCAAAACACAGGACCATGTGATCACTAGCTCCAAGGGGCCTCTCATATGTGATGTCCTCAATGTTTGAACTGCTCAGGGTGAACACAAGGTCTAGTCTTGCTGGTTCATCCTCCCCTCTCTCTCTGGTAGTGTCCTTAACATGTTGATGCATAAGGTTTTCCAGTACCACATCCATCATCTTGGCTCTCCATGTTTCGGGACCCCCGTGTGGCTCCAGGTTTTCCCAGTCGATCTTCCTGTGGTTGAAATCGCCCATAACCAGTAACTTTGCTCTACTCAAATGAACTCTTCTTGCCACCTCGGCCAGTGTGCCCACCATTGCTATGTTACTCTCTTCATATTCCTCTCATGGCCTCCTGCAGTTCTGTGGTGGATTATACATCACTGCAATGACTACCTTATGTTCCCTAGACTGAAGTGCACCTACTATGTAATCCCTTCTTCCAGTTTCGTTCATGCCTTCCATTTCCTCAAATCTCCATCGGTTTTTATGAACAGTGCAACCCCTCCTTCCCTTCTGCTCCTATCTTTCCTCAGGATCTGATATCCTGGTGGGAAGATTGCATCTGTTATTGCCTCAGTGAGTTTCGTTTCTGTGACTGCTGTGATGTCTGGGGACTTCTCATTGATTCTTTCAAGCCACTCCTCATATTTATACGTTATTCCATCCGCGTTCGTGTACCAAACCTTCAACTTCTTTTCTAATAATGTGATCCAGGGACAAGATTGAGGTTAGGAGATCGGGAGCCCTGGCGGGGGCCTACGGGAGGTTACGGTGGGGGTGGGGGCAGAGTTCCTATAGGGTGTGTGCGTGTGTGTGTGTGTGTGTGTGTGTGTGTGTGTGTGTGTGTGTGTGTGTTGGGGGAGAAGAAAAGACACGACTCCCGCAAACAGAGTTCGGTAATCGCACACACAAGAAAAAATCCGAAGCGTGAATAAACTAAAAAAAAATTTTTGAAAGGAAGCGAGGGTGAAGTATTATCTGAGGGAGAGAAGTGATCCATCTCTCCCTCCCACAGTGTGTCCGTCACTATCACCTTATCTCCCTCACTATCTTATAGGTGTCAGTGAGCCCTAGTCTTGTATTACCACACCATGGTACATACACACTGTGTAAGTATTACCACACCATGGTACATACACACTGTGTAAGTATTACCACACCATGGTACATACACACTGTGTTAGTATTACCACACCATGGTACATACACACTGTGTAAGTATTACCACACAATGGTACATACACACTGTGTAAGTATTACCACACCATGGTACATACACACTGTGTAAGTATTACCACACAATGGTACATACACACTGTGTTAGTATTACCACACCATGGTACATACACACTGTGTAAGTATTACCACACAATGGTACATACACACTGTGTAAGTATTACCACACCATGGTACATACACACTGTGTAAGTATTACCACACCATGGTACATACACACTGTGTAAGTATTACCACACCATGGTATATACACACTGTGTAAGTATTACCACACCATGGTATATACACACTGTGTAAGTATTATCACACAACGGTACATACACACTGTGTAAGTATTACCACACCATGGTACATACACACTGTGTAAGTATTACCACACCATGGTACATACACACTGTGTAAGTATTACCACACCAAAGCGCGCAAACACACACACACACACACACACACACACACACACGCACACATACACACACACACACACACACACACACACAGACACACACACACACACACACACACACACACACACACACACGCACACATACACACACACACACACACAAAGTCATGAAGATTGGGAAGGGCAAAGAAGACCGCAGACGGAGCACAGTCTAAGGGCCAAAGACTACAAACTTCACTCAAGGAAAAAGATCTTGTGGTGAGAATAACACCAGGCACATCTCCTGAAGCGCACATCAGCCAAATAACTGCTGCAACATATGGGCACCTAGCAAACCTCAGAACAGCATTCCTACATCCTAATAAGGAATCGTTCATGACCCTGTACACCGTCTACGTTAGGCCCAGATTGGAGTACGCGGCACCAGTTTGGAACCCACACCTAGCCAAGCACGTAAAGAAACTTGACTAGTCCCAGAGCTAAGGGGAATGTCCTACTAGGAGAGGTTAAAGGAAATCGACCTGACGACACTGGAGGACAGGAGAGATAGGGAAGACATGATAACGACATATAAAATACTGAGAGGAACTGACAAGGTGAACAGAGACAGAATGTTCCAGAAATGGGACACAGCAGCAAGGGAACACAGTTGGAAGTATTTCTTCAGTCACAGAGCAGTCAGGAAGTGGAATAGTTTTTGAAGCGATGTAGTGGAGGCAGGATCCATACATAGCTTTAAGAAGAGGTATGATAAAGCTCATGGTGCAGGGAGAGTGACCTATTAGCGGCCAGTGAAGAGGCGGGGCCAGGAGCTATGACTCGACTCTTGCAACCACAACTAGGTGAGTACAACTAGGTGAGTACACACACATACACACACACACACACACACACACACACACACACACACACACACACACACACACACACACACACACACACACATACACACACACACACACACACTCACACACACTCACACACACAGGTACGTCAAGAAATTAGAGAAGGTGCATAGGTTTGCAACAAGACTAGTCCCAGAGCTACGTGGATTGTCCCTCGAAGAAAGGTTGAGGGAAATCGGCCTGACGACACTGGAGGACAGGAGGGTCAGGGGAGACATGATAACGACATATAAAATACTGCGCGGAATAGACAAGGTGGACAAAGACGGGATGTTTCAGAGATGGGACACAGACACAAGAGGTCACAATTGGAAGTTGAAGACTCAGATGAATCAAAGGGATGTTAGAAAGTATTTCTTCAGTCATAGAGTGGTCAGGCCGTGGAATGGCCTGGAAAGTGAAGTAGTGGAGGCGGGAACCATACATAGTTTTAAGGCGAGGTATGATAAAGCTCATGGGGCAGGAAGAGAGAGGACCTAGTAGCAATCAGTGAAGAGGCGGGGCCAGGAGCTATGACTCGACCCCTGCAACCACAAATAGGTGAGCAAATAGGTGAGTACACACACACACTCCCATCCAGCACTTGTTGGCCTATTCCCTGTTGGTGTCCCCCTCTGTCCTGTTTTCCCAGGGTCCTTCCTGTCTCCACTGTGAATACTTCCTTTATTCTCGTGTTGAGCTCCTCGCATACCTCTTGATCGCTTCTTGTGAGTTCCCCAACTTCTTACCTCAGCCTGATCACCTGGTCTTTGACTGCCGTCTTTCTCCTAATGGGGCTAAACAGCAGTTTCGGGTCAGACTTGACTTTCGATGCTATGTCATTTTCGTACTATCGCTGGGCCTCCCTCCTTATCCGTGCATATTCGTTACTGGCTCTTCGACTGATCTTGTTTTCCTGGGTCCTTTGCCTTCTGTACCTCTTCCATTAGGGGAATGCACAGATAAGGAGGGAGGCCCAGCGACAGTACGAAAATGACATAGCATCGAAAGTCAAGTCTGACCCGAAACTGCTGTTTAGCCACATTAGGAGAAAGACGACAGTCAAAGATCTGGTGATCAGGCTGAGGTAAGAAGTTGGGGAACTCACAAGAAACGACCAAAAGGTATGCGAGGAGCTCAACACGAGATTTAAGGAAGTATTCACAGTGGAGACAGTAAGGACTCTGGGAAGACAGGACAGAGGGGGACACCAACAGAAAATTCACCAACAAGTGCTGGATGACATACACACAACTGAGGAGGAGATGAAGAAGCTGCTAAGTGACCTTGATACCTCAAAGGCAATGGGACCGGACATCTCCCCGTGGGTCCTCAGGGAGGGAGCGGATATACTGTGTGTGCCATTAACCACAATCTTCAACACATAACTTGAAACTGGGCAACTACCTGAGGAATGGAAGACCGCAAATGTAGTTTCCATTTTTAAAAAGGGAGACAGAAAAGAGGCACTAAATTAGAGACCAGTGTCACTGACGTGTATTGTATACAAAGTCATGGAGAAGATTATCAGGAGGAGAGTGGTGGAGCACCTGGAACGGAACAAGATTATGAACGACAACCAGCACGGATTCAAGGAAGGCAAATCCTGAGTCACAAACCTTCTGGAGTTTTATGACAAAGTTACAGAAGTAAGACACGAGAGAGAGGGGTGAGTTGACTGCATTTTCTTGGACTGCAAGAATGCCTTCGACACAGTTCCTCACAAGAGATTAGTGCAGAAACTAGAAGATCAGGAGCGAATAACAGGAAGGGCACTGCAATGGATCAGAGAATACCTGACAGCGAGGCAACAACGAGTCATGGTACGGGATGAGGCATCACGGTGGGCGCCTGTGACGAGCGGGGTCCCACAGGGGGTCGATTCTAGGACCAGTGCTATTTTTGGTATATGTGAATGACATGATGAAAGGGATAGACTCAGAGGCGTCCCTGTTCGCAGATGATGTGAAATTAATGAGGAGAATTAAATCAGATGAGGATCAGCCAGGACTTCAAAGAGACCTGGACAGGCTGGACACGTGGTCCAGCAACTGGCTTCTTGAATTCAACCCCGCCAAATGCAAAGTCATGAAGTTCGGAGAAGGGCAAAGAAGACGGCAGACAGAATATAGGCCAGGTGGCCAAACACTGCAAACCTCACTCAAGGAGAAAAATCTTTGGGTGACCATAATACCGAGCCTGTCTCCGGAGGCACACATCAACCAGATAACTGCTGCAGCATATGGGCGCCTGGCAAACCTGAGAACAGCGTTCCGATACCTTAATAAGGAATCGTTCAAGACACTGTACACTGGGTACATCAGGCCTATACTGGAGTATGCAGCACCAGTTTGGAACCCACACCTGGTCAAGCACGTCAAGAAATTAGAGAAAGTGTAAAGGTTTGTAACAAGGCTAGTTCCAGAGCTCAGGGGTATGTCCTACGAAAAAATGTTGAGGGAAATCAGACTGACGACACTGGAGGACAGGAGGGTCAGGGGAGACATGATAACGACATACAAAATACCGCGTGGAATAGATAAGGTGGACAGAGACAGGTTGTTCCAGAGAGGGGACACAGAAACAAGGGGTCACAATTGGAAACTGAAGACTCAGACGAGTCACAGGGATGTTAGGAAGTATTTCTTCAGTCATAGAGTCGTCAGGAAGTGGAATAGCCTAGCAAGTGATGTAGTGGAGGCAGGAACCATACATAGCTTTAAGACGAGGTATGACAAAGCTCAGGAAGCAGAGAGAGAGAGAGGTTCTAGTAGCGATCAGTGAAGAGGCGGGGCCAGGAGCTGAGTCTCGAGCCTGCAACCACAATTAGGTGAGTACAATTTAGGTGAGTACACACACACACACACACACACTCACACACACATCAGGGGAAGGGCAAGACGTATGGACAAGTCTCCTTACATCCGTTGCCTCTGTTCACCTAACAGTAAATAGGTGCCTGGGTGTTAGTCTGCAGTTGTGGGTCGCATCCTGGGGATGGTCAATACTACATCTGAGAATCTCAAACTCCTTCTCATAACCTAATTGTTCTCACTCAGTGAGTGAGAACAATTGAAGAAAACTGAGAAATCAATACCAATGAACAATCGAAGAGACGAGGCCAGGAGCTATGATCCTACCCCTGCAATCACAGGTGTATACAATTAGGTGAGTACACACACACACACACACACACACACACACACACACAAACAAACAAACAAACAGCCAGCACGGTTTCAAGGAACGGGAAATTCTGTGGCACAGACCTACTGGAGTTCTATGACAGGGTAACAGCAGTTAGACAAGAAAGAGAGGGGTGGATAGATTGCATTTTCTTGGACTGTAAAAAGGAGTTTGACACAGTTCCACACAAGAGATTAGTGCAACAGCTGAAGGACCAGGCAGGTATAACAGGGAAGGCACTACAGTGGATCAGAGAATACCTGACAGGAATTTTGACAAAGTGTCAGAGTGTGCACCTGTGACGAGCGGGGTTCCACAGGGGTCAGTCCTAGGACCGGTTAGGACAGGTGCTGTTTCTGGTATATGTGAATGACATGACGGAAGGGATAGACTCAGAAGTGCCCGTTTGCAGACGAAATGAAGCTAATAAGAAGAATTCAATCGGATGAAGATCAGGTAGGACTAGAAAGGGATCTGGACAGGTTGCAAGCCTGGTCCAGCAACTGACTCCTAGAGTTTAACCCCACCGAATGCTATGTCATGAAGACCCGGGAAGGTAAAAAGAGATCGCAGACAGAGTACAGGCTAGGGAGCCAAAGACTGCAAACCTCACTCAAGGAAAGGGATCTTGGGGTGAGTATAATACCGAGCACATCTCCTGAGGTAGACATCACTCAAATAACTGCTGCAGCATATGGGTGACTAGCAAACTTAAGAACATGGACCCGTGGGTTAGAGCGTCATATATGATTTTCGCTCACCATAAGGCGGACCAAAACTACATGAGTTGGAATTCTCGGCTAGTCGCAGTGTTGTTATTGATTAATACTACTCGCTCATGGTTACAATAATATATATATATATATATATATATATATATATATATATATATATATATATATATATATATATATATATATATATATATATATATATATATATATGGAGCAAAACAGAATGACTTCAAGAGTGTATCAGTCTGTAGTGGAAGGAAGGCGGGGTAGGGGTCGGCCTAGGAAGGGTTGGAGGGAGGGGGTAAAGGAGGTTTTGTGTGCGAGGGGCTTGGACTTCCAGCAGGCATGCGTGAGCGTGTTTGATAGGAGTGAATGGAGACAAATGGTTTTTAATACTTGACGTGCTGTTGGAGTGTGAGCAAAGTAACATTTATGAAGGGATTCAGGGAAACCGGACTTGAGTCCTGGAGATGGGAAGTACAGTGCCTGCACTCTGAAGGAGGGGTGTTAATGTTGCAGTTTAAAAACTGTAGTGTAAAGCACCCTTCTGGCAAGACAGTGATGGAGTGAATGATGGTGAAAGTTTTTCTTTTTCGGGCCACCCTGCCTTGGTGGGAATCGGCCGGTGTGATAATAAAAAAAAAAAAAAAAAAAAAAATAATAAATATATATATATATATATATATATATATATATATATATATATATATATATATATATATATATATACATATATATATATATATATATATATATTTATATATATATATATATATATTTATATATATATATATATATATATATATATATATATATATATATATATATATATATATATATATATATATATATATATATATATACTGCTCGTGAAGCTGGTACACCAAACGGGGAGTAGAATGAAATTATCTCAGAGGCACCCACACCACCGTATGTCCTCGGATCAAGGTAGAACACCTAGCTCTACTGGGTACTTGATTCTTGTAAGATTGCGTGGTCCCGTGGGTTACAGCGTCATGTTTGATTTTCGCCTACCATGAGGCAGGCCAAAGCGTCATGGGTTTGAATCCTCGGCTAGTTATCTAATGTATCATTAAATTCTTCTCAGATTTTATTAATTATAAATGAATCCAATTTATATAAACCAAAAGAAATATTCATATTATTTTCAAAACTGATTTTTATGAAACAAGATTCAATTATATTCCTGTCGACCATGGACTTGCTTGATACAACTTTCTCAACTTTTTGAAAATCAGTTGGATGGTTAAAATCTCTTACATGAATAAACAGAGCATTGGAATCTTGTCCAGTTCTAATGCTATATTTATGTTGTTTTAATCATAGTTCGATATTTTTACCAGTTTGACCGTAATAAACTTTATCGCAAATTTTACAAGGAATCTTATAGACACATCCATCAGCATTTTGGGGGGAATTCTTTATCAAAAGTTTTTTTTACTGTATCAAGATTTTTAAATACAACTTTGATATTAAAAGTCTTAAGAAGAGAAGGCATATCAACCAAGTTTTCATGGTAAGGGAGAACCAACATATTTTTAGCTGAATATGGCTGGTTGCCCCTTTGTGATTGCAAAAAGTGTTTCTGGCAATTTTAAAGGATTTATCAATTAAGTTTCTTGGGTATTTTACATCATTATCTATTTCATAAATTTTTTGAGATTTCTTCGTCTATGAATTCTGGACTAAAAATACTCAAAGCTCTCAAACACACTGATGAGAATACAGAGAGTTTAACTCTATTTTGATGTAAAGAATAGCAGTGTACATAGGAAAAGTTATTGGTTTTCTGTAAATTTAAAATTTAAAATCATTGTTACCCTTAATAATTAAAACATTTATGAAAGGCAATGAGTTATTTTCTTCGACACTCAACAGTAAAATTTATAGAATGAGCTAAACTATTTAATTTAACAAGGAAATGGTTTATATCTATATTTTTAAGCATAAGACACAAAATACCTTCAACATATCTATACTACTTAGCTCTATTAGGAGGATGGTGTTAAGCAATCTTGTCTCAAAAAATTCCATGTATAAATTACTAAGAACAGATAAGAGAGAATTTCTCATTGCCATACCAAACTTCTAAGTATAAAACTCGTCTTTAAATATAAATTTTGCATCAACAATACAGAGTTTAATAAGTTTAATCATAGTAGGAACTGGCAATGGTAAATCGTAATTAACAAGTTCTTCAGATAAGAAACTTAATAAATCATCAACAGGAACTTTCGTAAACAAGGAAGTAACATCAACACTAACCATGTTAAAATCATTTAAGTCACTCCAGGTGCTTAATTTATCAACTAAATCTATGTTGTCTTTAACATTAAGGTTAGAAATTTTTCCAACAATTGGGCTCAAAATATCTATTAGCCATTTAGGTAATTTATAGAAAACTGAACTTAATAATGGCTCTAACTGGTTTACCTGATTTATGCGTTTTTATTAATCCATTGCAATTCATCATTGCCAGTTCCTCCTACGTCTCCTCATCACCAGGCACACACGGTATATCCCGACCCGCATTTTAAGCAATTGATTCATCTCATATCCCAAAGGCCTCCCGGTTATATTACTCATCAGCTAGTTTCACTACACCATAGATATACCAACCGAGTTTACCCCTCCATTATTTCCCTGATCTTAACAATCCGATAGAATGTGACAGGAAAACAGCCTCTAATCCCACTACGAACTATCATAATCACATGCTAATGTATTCAGTTTTGTTAAAACATCTGAGTATTCCACACCTACGCATGCAGCATGTCTCCCACACCACCCGTAATCACCTCGTTCCTATTTAGATGAGGTCACTGGGTGAGGACGCGGGCAAGTGTGCCACGAACAAGCTGGACTGTCCTCTAATTGGCCGGTTGGTTTGTGTAGATCGGTCGCCAGTCCCATGGTCACACTGATAAGATTTATGTATTTCGTCTCTGCTTCAGAGCCTTGTTAAGCTCTAAATTATCTCTGGTTAGCGTAGGTTGGTGGGATGGTGGTTGTTGAGGTTGTTATTGGTGGGATGGTGGTTGTTGATGTTGTTATTGGTGGGATGGTGGTTGTTGATGTTATTATTGATGAGATGGTGTTTTTTGATGTTGTTATTGTGCGGTGTTGGATGTTGTTATTGGTGTTGTGTTGGTAGTGCGGCTGTGGCTGGTGTGGTGATTGTCAATGCTGTTGATGCGATGGTGGTTGATGACATAAATGGTGAAATGGTGATCGTGGGTGTTGATGACTGTTGATGGTTGACGTGTTGATTAACGATGACTGTTGATGGTAGTGTCATCGTAGGTGATATATATATATATATATATATATATATATATATATATATATATATATATATATATATATATATATATATATATATATATATATATATATATATATATATATATGCAATAAGATCACAGTAAACAGGTGATTTCGGAATATGCAAAACAACCACTCTGAAAAAATAGAGAAATTCCAAGCGCTTTCGTGACTGCTCACATTATCAAGTTCCTTGATAGTGTGAGTAGTCACGAAAGCGCTTGGAATTTCTCTATTCTTTCAGAGTGGTTGTTTTGCATATATATATATATATATATATATATATATATATATATATATATATATATATATATATATATATATATATATATATATATATATATATAACCTAGGTAGTAGGTTGGTAGACAGCAACCGCCCAGGGAGGTACTACCGTCCTGCCAAGTGAGTGTAAAACGAAAGCCTGTGATTGTTTTACATGATGGTAGGATTGCTGATGTCTTTTGTCTGTCTCATAAATATGCAAGATTACAGGTATGTCTTGCTACTTCTACTTACACTTAGGTCACACTACACATACATGTACACATTTATTTATACACACTCATCTGAGTTTTCTTTGATTTTATCTTAATAGTTCTTGGTCTTATTACTTTTCCTTTTATATCCATGGGGAAGTGGAATAAGAATCTTTCCTCCGTAAGCCATGCGTGTTGTAAAAGTCAACTAAAATGCCGGGAACAATGGGCTAGTAACCCCTTTTCCTGTAAAGATTACTAAAAAGAATAAGAAGAAGAAAATTGTCAAAGTGGGAAGTCTGAATGTGCGTGGATGTTGTGCAGATGATAAGAAAGAGATGATTGTGGATGTTATGAATGAGAAGAAGCTGGATGTCCTGGCTTTAAGTGAAACAAAGCTGAAGGGGGTGGGAGAGTTTCAGTGGAGAGGAATAAATGGGATTAGGTCAGGGGTTTCAAATAGAGTTAGAGCTAAAGAAGGAGTAGCAATAATGTTGAAGGATAAGCTGTGGCAGGAAAAGAGGGACTATAAATGTATTAATTCAAGGATTATGTGGAGTAAAATAAAGATTGGATGTGAAAAGTGGGTTATAATAAGCGTGTATGCACCTGGAGAAGAGAGAAGTGTAGAGGAGAGAGAGAGATTTTGGGAAATGTTGAGTGAATGTGTGGGGAGTTTTGAATCAAGTGTGAGAGTAATGGTGGTTGGGGATTTCAATGCTAAAGTGGGTAAAAATGTTATGGAGGGAGTAGTAGGTAAATTTGGGGTGCCAGGGGTAAATGTAAATGGGGAGCCTTTAATTGAGCTATGTGTAGAAAGAAATTTGGTAATAAGTAATACATATTTTATGAAAAAGAGGATAAATAAATATACAAGGTATGATGTAGCACGTAATGAAAGTAGTTTATTAGATTATGTATTGGTGGATAGAAGGTTGATGGGTAGGCTCCAGGATGTACATGTTTATAGAGGGGCAACTGATATATCGGATCATTATTTAGTTGTAGCTACAGTTAGAGTAAGAGGTAGATGGGAAAAGAGGAAGGTGGCAACAACAAGTAAGAGGGAGGTGAAAGTGTATAAACTAAGGGAGGAGGAAGTTCGGGTGAGATATAAGCAACTATTGGCAGAAAGGTGGGCTAGTGCAAAGATGAGTAGTGGGGGGGTTGAAGAGGGTTGGAATAGTTTTAAAAATGCAGTATTAGAATGTGGGGCAGAAGTTTGTGGTTATAGGAGGGGGGGGGCAGGAGGAAAGAGGAGTGATTGGTGGAATGATGAAGTAAAGGGTGTGATAAAAGAGAAAAAGGTAGCTTATGAGAGGTTTTTACAAAGCAGAAGTGTTATAAGAAGAGCAGAGTATATGGAGAGTAAAAGAAAGGTAAAGAGAGTGGTGAGAGAGTGCAAAAGGAGAGCAGATGATAGAGTGGGAGAGGCACTGTCAAAAAATTTTAATGAAAATAAGAAAAAATTTTGGAGTGAGTTAAACAAGTTAAGAAAGCCTAGGGAAAGTATGGATTTGTCAGTTAAAAACAGAGTAGAGGAGTTAGTAGATGGGGAGATGGAGGTATTAGGTAGATGGCGAGAATATTTTGAGGAACTTTTAAATGTTAAGGAAGAAAGGGAGGCGGTAATTTCATGCACTGGCCAGGGAGGTATACCATCTTTTAGGAGTGAAGAAGAGCAGAATGTAAGTGTGGTGGAGGTACGTGAGGCATTACGTAGAATGAAAGGGGGTAAAGCAGCTGGAACTGATGGGATCATGACAGAAATGTTAAAAGCAGGGGGGGATATAGTGTTGGAGTGGTTGGTACTTTTGTTTAATAAATGTATGAAAGAGGGGAAGGTACCTAGGGATTGGCGGAGACCATGTATAGTCCCTTTATATAAAGGGAAAGGGGACAAAAGAGACTGTAAAAATTATAGAGGAATAAGCTTACTGAGTATACCAGGAAAAGTGTATGGTACGGTTATAATTGAAAGAATTAGAGGTAAGACAGAATGTAGGATTGCGGATGAGCAAGGAGGTTTCAGAGTGGGTAGGGGATGTGTAGATCAAGTGTTTACATTGAAGCATATATGTGAACAGTATTTAGATAAAGGTAGGGAAGTTTTTATTGCATTTATGCATTTAGAAAAGGCATATGATAGAGTGGATAGAGGAGCAATGTGGCAGATGTTGCAAGTATATGGAATAGGTGGTAAGTTATTAAATGCTGTAAAGAGTTTTTATGAGGATAGTGAGGCTCAGGTTAGGGTGTGTAGAAGAGAGGGAGACTACTTCCCGGTAAAAGTAGGTCTTAGACAGGGATGTGTAATGTCACCATGGTTGTTTAATATATTTATAGATGGGGTTGTAAAGGAAGTAAATGCTAGGGTGTTCGGGAGAGGGGTGGGATTAAATTTTGGGGAATCAAATTCAAAATGGGAATTGACACAGTTACTTTTTGCTGATGATACTGTGCTTATGGGAGATTCTAAAGAAAAATTGCAAAGGTTAGTGGATGAGTTTGGGAATGTGTGTAAAGGTAGAAAGTTGAAAGTGAACATAGAAAAGAGTAAGGTGATGAGGGTGTCAAATGATTTAGATAAAGAAAAATTGGATATCAAATTGGGGAGGAGGAGTATGGAAGAAGTGAATGTTTTCAGATACTTGGGAGTTGACGTGTCGGCGGATGGATTTATGAAGGATGAGGTTAATCATAGAATTGATGAGGGAAAAAAGGTGAGTGGTGCGTTGAGGTATATGTGGAGTCAAAAAACGTTATCTATGGAGGCAAAGAAGGAAATGTATGAAAGTATAGTAGTACCAACACTCTTATATGGGTGTGAAGCTTGGGTGGTAAATGCAGCAGCGAGGAGACGGTTGGAGGCAGTGGAGATGTCCTGTTTAAGGGCAATGTGTGGTGTAAATATTATGCAGAAAATTCGGAGTGTGGAAATTAGGAGAAGGTGTGGAGTTAAAAAAAGTATTAGTCAGAGGGCAGAAGAGGGGTTGTTGAGGTGGTTTGGTCATTTAGAGAGAATGGATCAAAGTAGAATGACATGGAAAGCATATAAATCTATAGGGGAAGGAAGGCGGGGTAGGGGTCGTCCTCGAAAGGGTTGGAGAGAGGAGGTAAAGGAGGTTTTGTGGGCAAGGAGCTTGGACTTCCAGCAAGCGTGCGTGAGCGTGTTAGATAGGAGTGAATGGAGACGAATGGTACTTGGGACCTGACGATCTGTTGGAGTGTGAGCAGGGTAATATTTAGTGAAGGGATTCAGGGAAACCGGTTATTTTCATATAGTCGGACTTGGGTCCTGGAAATGGGAAGTACAAT